>NC_134091.1:76267209-76573625 GCF_000715075.1 Nicotiana tabacum
AATAGACGACTATGGGTAGTTCAGGTGCGCTTAAAGTCAACTACAACTAGAAGGCATGCCGATCTTGCCACCAACAAACCTTTGACTTTGACTGTGAAAAGTGAAAAATAGGCACACAGTAGTTTAGAGTAGAAGGAGTGAAAGCCACTTGACTGTAAGGAGAGGAGCTCTAAGTTAGAATTCAATAGTCTAAGAAATAGTCATCTGTACGTAACAGCTACTAGTATCATCACCCTGCAAAGAGGTGGAACCAACCAAGACTGAACACTAGCCCCATTTTTTAGACGGGTTGGGACCGGCCTTCTATCCCGGTGAACAATGTTCCACTGATTAGGCGGGGAGAGGATTCGAACCTGCAATCTTCAGGTCATGAGCCTGATGAGTTGACCAATTCCTCTACCCCGCTTCTTCCCCTTCTCTTTCGAACACCAAAAACCAAGGTTCGACTTGCATGTGTTAAGCATATAGTCTGAGTAGCATGATTGGAGCTTCTTAGCACTTAGGCCACTACCTAAAAGTAAGCTTTTTGCTCTTTTCCTCTTACATAACTTAGATGGAGGAGATAGTAAGCAAGACTTTCTACGCAACGATTTCTTCTTCTCTTATGATTTATCAAGTTACAGGGGGGAGACCAAAAAAGGAGAGTAGATTGGTTGGTTTTTCCAGTCAAATATAGTTGATAATCCCATTTTCTAATATGAATTTGAATAGATTCTCTTTATTATTATAAATATAGCTTTTTTATCTTCCACCTTATCTCCACAACTTTGGGAGACCCCTTCCCCTTCCTCTTTTTTTTATTTCAAGCATGGACCTTAACTTAAAGTAGAAATCATTAGCTGTCAACTGTTCATAGTCAGCAGTGGAATAGGGCGTAGCTTTTATTACTCAAGTTGCCCTCTCATGGTAAAATGTGAAAAAGAATTGCTTTTATTTAGCAACAGTCTTATAAGGATGATGCTTCCCCTGTGCCTTATCAATAACTAATAAGGAAGACCGGGCTAAAGGTAACTACTTTTTGCTCACCCGGTGAAAGGCATAGTAGGTAAAAAGTCTATTGGTTGCTTTACTTCCTTACCTCGGGTAGGTTGAAAACGTTGCTAAGAAGAAAAGTTTTCTTTTCTCTTGCGACCTTCCACGCCAAGGAAGGTTGAAGGGATCGATCCCAATAGCCTTTCACAAGGGGAAAGACCCATTCTTTATAGCCGTTACGAAAGCTCCCGAAGAGAAAGAGGTCTTTGCTGCTTGACTGCGTGAACCAGGTCTAAGTCTTGCATTTGGCATTCCCGCTGTTGACGTCCCATCGAGTTAGCTAGTTAAGGGTGAAAGGGATTTAGGAATGAATAGCAGGAAAAGTCCTTGCTAGGAATTCTGGGTAACTTTCTGTATTCCTTAAGGTTACAGGTGAAGCTGACTTCCTGCGGTAGCCCCTTCTGTATTCCAGGTACCTACTCACATGAGGCTATCGGAGAAGGTGAGCGTGAGGCAAACGCACAGGCGGATGGTTGATTTGTGGCTAACGGCAGTGAAAGTGGTGGCAGCGCGTGGAAGGCCAGAATTGATTCACTGGGTGCAGCAGAGTAGCCCCGACATTGGTTGGTGTTTGCAAAGGCCGGTGGGAGTTGGAAGGAAGAACGTCAGTCTTTGCGACCTCGGGTGCGCACCAAGTCGAATTTCCAAGTTCTATTCTCGGGAGTTAGTACTTCCCGCTTTCCTATTTCTTTTCTCTGTGCTAGTTAAATTGTTGTTATTTTAGCTCGCATTAGTTAATCATACTATTAGCGTGCCTGTAGTTACAACTTGTTTTCTTCTAGTTTGGTCCGTTGCCTATTTTTTGTTAGCAATTTCCTTAGTATGTCGTAGGTATAGTGGTTGTGGTATGGGATGGTAGAGTAAGGTCATGTCCTCGAAGGGGGGTTGGGGTAGGGGTGGGGCAGGGGACAGGGGGTGGTACGGGAGGCAAGGGGGGTAAAGGGAACAAGAGAGCCTATAGGTTGAGAAATGGGTCTTGGAACATAGGTACATTGACGAGTAAGTCTATAGAGTTGGAGAAGATTCTCCAAAAGAAGAAATTCAGTATAGCTTGTGTCCAGGAGACTAGGTGGGCAAGATCGAAGGCAAGAGATACGGATAGGTATAAGGTGTGGTATTCTAGAGTCATGAAGGGTAAGAATGGAGTGGGCCTTTTGGTGGATAGGGAACTTAGAGAGTTTGTGGTAGAGTTTAGGCGGGTGAATGATAGATTAATGTCTATTAAGTTAGTGGTTGGAGAGTGCACCCTAAATATCATTAGCGCTTACGCGCCACAAGCATGCTTGGATGAGGAGGTTAAGAGGCTCTTCTGGGAGGGGTTGGATGAGATTGTGCGTAGTATTTCGCCTGCATAGAGGTTATTTATCAAAGGGGATTTCAATGGTCATATTGGGTTGACTGCTGGTGGCTATGGCGAGGTGCATGACGGCTTTGGCTTTGGGGATAGGAACGGAGGAGGTACTTCTCTATTGGATTTCGCTAAGGCATTTGAGCTGGTGATTGCGAACTCTAGTTTCCCAAAGAGGGAGGAGATTTAGTCACTTTTCAAAGTACGGTGGCGAAGACTCAGATTGATTATCTCCTTCTCAGGATGTGTGATAGAGGGCTGTGTAAGGTTTGCAAGGTTATCCTAGGTGAGACCCTCGCGATGCAGCATAGGCTCTTGGTGATGGACGTCGGTATCATGATAAAGAGGAAGAAGAGGATCGTACGAGGACGGTCGAGGATCAGGTGGGGAGCCCTGACTAAGGATAAAGCTCAGGAGTTGGAGGGGAGGTCGTCGGCTATGGGAGCCTGGAGGACTAGTGAGGACGCGAGGGCTATGTGGACAACGACAATGAACTGTATAAGGGAGGTGGCGAGAGAGGTGTTAGGGGTCTCGAAGGGTTACTCTAGCGGGCACAAAGGTGACTGGTGGTGGAATGATATGGTCCAAGGTAAAGTGGAAGCGAAGAACGCGACGTACCTGAAGTTAGTAGGGAGTACAGGCGAGAAGGAGAGGAGAGTGAACAGGGACAGGTATAAGATAGCTAGGAAGGAGGCGAAGTTGGCAGTCACGGAGGGTAAGACTGCAGCATTTGGTCATCTATACGAGAAAATAGGGAACAAAGGCGGGGATAAGAAGTTATTCCGGCTGGCCAAGACGAGAGAGAGGAAGGCTCGGGATCTGGACCAAGTGAGGTGCATCAAAGACGAAGATGGTAGAGTTTTGATGGGAAAGGCTCAAATCAAGCAGAGATGGAAGACCTACTTTCATAAATTTCTAAATGAAGAGGGAGACAGGGATATTGTGCTAGGTGAATTGGAGCATTTCGAGGATCACCGAGACTTTAGGTATTGTAGGTGCATTAAGGTTGAGGAGGTCGTGAGGGCTATGCGTAAGATGAGTAGGGGCAGAGCAACCGGGCCATACGAAATTCTAGTAAAATTCCGGAGGTATATGGATAGAGCAGGCTTGGAGTGCCTGACTGGGCTATTTAATGTTAAAATGAAGAGGATGCCGAATGAGTGGAGGTGGAGTACGGTGGTACCGTTGTACAAGAACAAAGGTGATATCCAGAGTTGCAACAACTATAGGGGTATCAAGTTACTAAGTCATACTATGAAAGTGAAGGAGAGGGTGGTGGAAGTAAGGGTGAGGAGGACAGTGTCTATATCCGACAATCAGTTCGGGTGCATGCCGGGTCGTTCGACTACGAAAGTGATCCACCTTATTAGGAAGTTGGTGGAACAGCACAAGGATAGGAAGCAGGATCTGCACATGGTGTTTATTGACCTGGAGAAAGCGTATGACAAGGTCCCTAGGGAGGTTCTTTGGAGATGATTGGAGGCCAAAGGTGTGCAGGTTGCTTACACTAGAGCGATTAAGGACATGTATAATGGCGCTAAGACTCGGGTTAGGACTGTGTGAGGCGATTCGGAGCACTTTTTGGTTGTTATGGGATTACACCAAGGATCTGCGCTCAGCCCGTTCTTATTTGCTCTGGTGATAGACGCACTGACACACCATATTCAAGGGGAGGTCCCATGATGTATGTTGTTCGCTGATGATATTATTCTTATTGATGAGATGCGAGGCAGCATTAACGAGAGGCTGGAGGTTTGGAGACAAGCCCTTGAGTCTAAGGGTTTCAAGTTGAGTAAGACTAAGACAGAATACCTGAAGCAGAAGTTCAACGCTGAGTCGAGGGAAGCAGGCTTAGACGTGAGGCTTGGATCACAGGTCATCCCCAAGAGATGCAGTTTCAAGTACCTTGGGTCGGTTATCTAGGGGGATAGGGAGATCGACAAGGATGTCACACACTATATAGGGGTAGGATAAATGAAATAGAGGTTAACATCTGGAGCCCTGTGTGACAAGATAGTACCACCGATACTCAAAAGTAAGTTTTATAGAGTGGTGGTTAGACCGGCTATGTTTTATAGGGTAGAGTGTTGGCCAGTTAAGAACTCACATATCCAGAAGATAAAAGTAGCAGAAATGAGGATATTGAGGTGGATGTGCAGGCACACTAGGATGGATAAGATTAGGAATGAAGATATTCGGGAGAATGTGGGTATGGCTCCTATGGATGACAAGATGCGGAAAGCGAGGCTTAGATGGTTCGAACACGTGCAAAAGAGAAGCCCAAATGCCCCGGTCAGGAGGTGTGAGCAGTTGGCTTTGGCGGGTTCGAGAAGAGGGAGAGGGCAGCCTAAGAAGTATTGGAGAGGGATGATCAGGTAGTACATGGCGTGACTTTAGATTTTTGAGAACATGGCCCTTGATAAGAAGGTGTGGAGATTGAGAATTGGGGTGGTAGGTTAGGAGGTAGCTGAGCATTTTTCTATTTCGTAACGGGTGTGAGGCTAGTCCGATTAGGTATTGTCTTAGGCTGCTAGCGAGTATTATTGTGTTCACACTATCCTTCCGTTTTTCGTAGTACCAGATTATTTTTTCATCTATTTTCTAGTTCTTATGATGTTGCTATTATTCTTATGGTTTCTATTGATGGTACTAATATATTTTTTCTTTTCGTCTTCTTGAGCCGAGTATCTATCGAAAACAGCCTCTCTACTCTTCGGAGTAGGGGTAAGGTCTGCGTACAGACCACCCTCTCCAGACTCCACTTATGGGAATTCACTGGGTGATTGTTGTTGTTATATATATATATATATATATATATATATATATATATATATATATATATATATATATATACTAAGTTCACATCCTTTGCCATAAATAATCAAGTATATCATTGAAAAACAAATGCACCAAAAGGAACGCCAAACCAAACAAAACTAAAAGATTTCAGCATTAAGAAATTACTATTATATAGAAGTGGGAGTGAAATGGGACGAACACGGGTAAAGTGGTAATTATGAATGTTCGTCATGTGCATTTTTTTTATTTCACTCTTCAATATCAGCCATTTCATTCTCCTCATTTTCCTGACACGTGTTGGTCTTTATTTTTTTATCTCCCACTTCCATTTTTTGACTTCAATATCAGCCATCTCGCTGATTTCCTTCTTCTTCAATGCTCTCTTCTTCTTCTTCTTCTTCTCTGGTTTTTCCCTCTTCTTAATTTTGTTGTTCTTTTCATTTTGGTTCTTGAAAAACTATGAGCTTTGTTTCACGATTCTTTTTCTATATGTATTCTTGGTCCGTCTGATGTTACAGATTTCTGAAGTATTTCATGTGAGTAATTTCTTTTACTTTATGAAAAATTGATATTTTAACCTAAGATTTTAAATTCGAGTTTTACGAATTCAATGTGACCAAGCAATTGAAAGACACGTTGGGGTTTTTGGAGTGCAGGAGGAATAAACGGGTGAAGGTTGCAAGGAAGCTGCTTCATAGTGATCTATGGGCGGCTTATATTGATAGGTAATGAATGAATATTTCTTCCTGAGAAAACTAATAGGAACTTTTTATGGGCTCTTTTAATTTTTTATATCAATTATCATGATTTTTGTTAATTGGTAATAAGTGGATTGTAATTACGAGTTTCAGATACATTGGTATTTCATTTATAAGGAAATGGTTTCAGGATGATAACCTCCTAAACATGCTTCATATAACTTTTTTTTGAATGTTAGTTTGGTTTCTACTTTCATCCTGTCTGGTTCGTATCTTGCGTACTTATGAATATTTTTTTTGATTTATCACTGGTTTGCATTTACAGTATCTAAGATTCCATAGATATTGTCAGTTCAATTCTTCTCCCCTTTCTTCTACTGTTCTTAACTTTATTGTTTCTTTGTTCGCATTTCTCCCTCTATTTGGCATAAAGCTTTCTTTAAATGTGTGAGTTTTATTTGGTCAATGTTTAAACATAGATCTACACTGATACTCAGGCCAACTAAATTCTTCAAAAAATTAAAAAGAAAACAAAATATGTAAGATAAACAGGGTAAATTGTCCTTACAGAACTAAAAAGACCTACATTTTTAGTTTTAGTTGTTAATTCCCTCGACTGGCAAACTGCGGCCTCTTCAGTTATAATAACATGAAAGGACATAAGGGTGTTGTTGCTATCTCTAAACTTGTGAAGCACTCTTCAATGTTAGAGGATTTCAGGTGTTCATCTACAATGATTGGATCTGATGAAGATAAGGGTGTTGTATACTCTATTTCTCATTTGAAGTATGCACCAACTTAAAGGAGCTTGATTGGCATGACAAGATGTTTATTGAGGAAGCATAAATTGTGTTGAGCAAAGTCATATCAACTCTATTTTTCAAACTTAACTGAAATCCAGCCGAGTCACCTGAATTTGGGAGGATAAGGACTCCACCTTAATAAATTTGTTTCATCCCTGAAGTTCTAGAAGACATCACCATCAAACCTGCTCTTGCTTTGGCCACCTGTATAACTGCAAAATAATTTCTTACCAAGTTGAACTTTGCAAAGAATGAATTGAAAGATGAGGGTGCTGTCTTAATTGCAAAGGCATTAAAAGATTTAAGATTTCCTCGGATAGGGCAGAAATGAAAAGTTAATTGCTAGACTTTCCAGATTAATGACATTGTGTGTTCCTACTTCCTTTTTCTACCATTTTTGAGCATAAAAAAATTATAGGAACATGTTTGTGATCCTCTTTAGATTACAGTCATATTCTGAAATATAAATTCACTAGAATAGGAGAACCATCTTAACTGATTAAACTTTTGTTAAGAATGTGTTGGTTCCCCAAGTACACGTAAGTATACGTGGCCGTCAAGTAATAAAGTGACTCGAAAGTCGGATGTCGAATCCAGAGAGACTTAGATTAACCGTTAACTAAGCAACCTAAATTAATTTACTGTCCAAGATGATCTAAAGTTTAACTTTTCTATTACAACTACTATTGCAAAATTTAAACACGTAACCCAAGGGAGATATAGATTCCAGGGTTGTGGTCGGTTTATCAATCCTATTGAGTTCGTAATTACACCTGTTAATCCAAATTATCTATGATTGCTAGTTGACCGGATCGTTTATATAAATATTTTGTTCCCACAATACTATCTGTCTATACATAATATATCAACCCTATATTCCTATGGTCTTGAATCTATCATGAATGAATATAATACGGTATTCAACTAAGCAAGACTGTTAGGTATTCCTATCCTAACCACGAAATCTTTCTCCGAGCTACGGGTTTAGAAACAAGCTCTCTCCAATTTTACTCTAATCTAAGCACGGCTTTCCCAAGCATAGCATAGATAGTAAATAGAACTCAACTGCTGGCCAAACAATTAAGAAATTATGCACAGAATTAGAGAAACAACCAAAGATGATAAATCGAATTAACGGCAATATAATTAATAAACTTCAATATTCATGACAACTACAACCCTAGAACGTGAAGTTTATCTCTACATAGACATTGTAGCAAAACAATAAATCATCAAAAAAAAGTAAAGATTACTAAGTTTGATGGAAGAAAGATGGAATTTGATGAATTCTGGCCTCCACGGCGGCTCCGTGCTCTCCCTTTGTCTAAAGTCTGTCCAAAATTGTCCTCTCCCTTAAACAATGGTGTTTAATGACTATTTATATATGTAGGGAAAAAACTTAGACGAAATAAGCAAGTCCAAAACCAAAAAGGAGACAAAATAGGCTTGAGACCCGGACCACGCGTCGCCACGCAAAACGCGCGACGGACCTCGCGTCAAACTGCGCCTAGCGATCTCAAACGCGCGGAATTTCTCTCGCGTCGCCTGTCACTGTTTCATTTTCAATTTTGATGCCAAACTTTTTCCTAACTTTCTCGTTTCTTTTCTTTGCTTTTCAACTCTTAGTTCTCTTCTTTTTTTTTTTATTATCACCCCATCATTATGTCTTCAATCATCAAATCATGACATCATAATATTTCCCATCATCAAATAATCACGAGCCATTCTTGTAGTGCATAAAATACACATAAATTTTTTAGTTCGCTCCCAATTTCATCTTCAAAGTACCTACACATAAAATACATTCAATTAAGCATAAATATAGTATAATTTAGCATTAAAGCACCTAAATGTAACGTAAGTAATGCACTAAAAATATATAATTATAGCCAAACATCACTATCTCACACTTAAACGTTGCTCGTCCTCGAGTCAACCAACAATTCACACTATCCTTGAGCACTTTGTTTTTACACAATTGAGGCACACTACACCAATGACATGGTTTATAACAACAATTAAACTTTAGCATGTGCAATCACATACACTTCCCTTTTCTTATGCCATACTTCACTAATATTCACAACAAAGACAACATGCTCCTAACAGTCCTACCCTCAAAAACCAACTCAATGTCACAATGCACTCATGGCTTGAACACCCAACAATACCATAGAGAGAAGTTTAATAACCTTACCTATCCCTTATGAAACCATGTGCCCTTACAACAAGAACAAGAGAGTAAGTTGAATCCATACATTCAAATCAAATGCTCAAATATATTTTAAGGACTCATATATATCAAAGAAAATCTCTCTCTCTCACAAAAGAAGTCACATGCATGCAATTGACACCATAGGCTTGCCCTTAATGTAAATCTCTACTAATGTAGGTTCACTCAGTCTAAAATCAATTAGGACTTTTTTATGGTTGTAATGTGGGCTAAGGGACGGGAAGAATATATTTAGGAATAGTGGCTAACCCTCCTAGGCACTTTAACACATCACATAATCAACTGTAAGCGCAAATTCTTCAATCGCAATTTTAATTTCACAACTAAAATCATCCCTAACAACGTTACCTCTTTCTTTAAGCACTACTTTAATTCATTCCCACTAGGAAGAACAAAATATCAGTTTATTCATCTAATTTTTTTTTTCTTTCTCTTTTGCAATTTCTACTAGTGGTGTATTCTTTTACAAAACAAGTGCACCTTTCACTGGTTCCACTCAAAAGTCACCCCATACTTAGTCCCTTCTTACTCCTTTTAGCACTCATCTCACAATTAAAGTGTTTTAAGAGGTAAAAGGATCAAAACAATGTCAATTTAGAATAAAAGAGGTTTAGGCTTGTAATGTGGGAGCCAAATAAAAGTCTATAAGCTCAAAATGGTTAACTAGGGATATATTTTATTTGTGATAAGTATTAAACTAAAAAAAAATAAAGATAGCCTAAAATCATTTTTCAAACCGAGTATCACCTAAAATTTCGCTTCGACTCACATACCGGGCAAGTTCTAGACACAATTACAATACATAGACTACACAAAAATCTCACCACACATGGCACATGACTCACTAAGGACGGTTTCATTCCGACTCTCAAACTAATGCAAGTATTCACGGAGCCACGAGATGTTAAGCATTAAGCATAAAGTGAACATAAGTCAAGAAAATAAGACATAGGCGTCACAAAACATGCTATCCATATAACCAAGGCATCATAAGCACTTTTAGCACATAGGGAAGATACTACGCATGCCAAAGCCTAAATATGCTACTATCAACCAAGTCAAGGGCGCCTAGGAATCTCATCTTTCTTCCTCCATTTATTCCTTAATTTCTAATCTGCTCTAAAAAATAAAAAAAAATAAAAGGAAAAAATACTACCCGGTTCAAACTACATCCCATGGAAAAGAATCGAGGCACAAAGAAAAACTACAGGGGATTATTACTACCTAAAGAAAGCTAAAAGACATATTTTTGGATTTTTGTTTAGACTTTAATCCCTCAAGAAAACTGTCTAGGAGATCCATCGTCGGGAAAAGTCCAGTTTTTCTACCTTTTCGATTTTGTTTTTCCACATTTAAAAAAAATAAATTAAGCTACTAAAATACTACACAACTACGAAAACAAAAATACGAAGCTAAAATCAAAATAAGAAGTTAACATTTTCTAACATACTACTACATATTTTGAGGAATTCTCCCACCTCACACTTAAAGGAGTGCAGTGTACCCAATGCACAAATAAAGCAAAACAATAACGAGGGAGGACAAGAAACTCCCTGAAAGGCCAAAGGCTGAAGTAATAGCGGCTCACGGGTACTCAGACTTCCCCCAGACATGGTCCTTTGTGTGGTCACCCCACACTTTGTTCTCACCATCTAGCTCACTTTTGCACTCTTCCAATGGCTTTTCCTCCTATGCTTATAATCCTACAAAACAAAAACAGACACTACAACAATAATAAGATAAAAATAAAAATAAAAAAAAGCAGTAAAACTGGGTTGCCTCCCAACAAGCGCCCGATTTAACGTCGCGGCACGACTTGTAGCACTTTTTGTCTCCACCTTGAACTTATGAATTGTACCCCTAACAAGGCATCTAGTCTGTGGCTATGCTCCTTCGGTGGGGCTACAAAGTAAACCAGGCCAAGCAATAAAATTTTTGCTCTACACCTCTTGACCTTTAGATGAGGAATGTAATTTTTGCTTTTTGACACAACACATTCAAGAACATAGGCACCCCGTTCCTCGTCCATTGGCTCCTCCAAATGCTCAGATGACTCGATTTCCATGTCATCATCCAAACACAATGTTGAAAAATATATGGAATGAGGACCAATACGCCCCAACTCTAGAATTGTATTACTCTTTATATTCTCATATGTACACACATTGGAGTCTTCAAATATAATATTATCTACTTCCTCACATGACTCTAGAACACTCATCTCAGCATTGGCATCCTCAAGAAAAATATGGTCTAATGCTTGGTATTCTCGTTTTAGCTCCTCAATTTGGTCTAGAAGATTTTTTTCAGTTTCACACAACTCATCATTAAATTGTTGGGCGTTGAACGCATCAACCTTTGCACTCAAATCTGCATCCAAGTTGTGCAAAGCCAAGCCAAACTTGTCAAATTTTTGTGCAAGATCAACTCTCTCCTTCGACTAGTCATTCACCAACTTTGTTAGAAGATAACGTCGTTCCTCATATTTCCTTAATCGTGAATATTCGTTCCAATACCAAGCTTTACTCCCATATTCAAATTCAGACCTTCCAGAGTTCAGGTCATGACAAGCCCCAAAAGACGGGCCATAAAAATCTTCCGTCAACCAAGCGTCTTCATCAATAACCTTACCTCCGGATATTTCATCCCCAGATATCATGTTGAGAGAACAATGAACACACTAAGAGAAAGATCAAACTGTTATAAAAATAAAAAAATTTACAAAAAGAAAAAAATAAACAAAACCTATAAATATAAAAGTAAAAGTCTAATCTAGAAAAATAACTAAATAAGAAAATTAAAAACTTGAACAAAAATCAATTAAAAGTTTAACTTAGATAAACAATCAATAACTAAGTCCCCGGCAACGGCGCCAAAAACTTGTTGGTTCCCCAAGTACACGCAAGTATACGTGGCCGTCAAGTAATAAAGTGACTCGAAAGTCGGATGTCAAACCCAGAGAGGCTTAGATTAACCGTTAACTAAGCAATATAAAATCAATTTACTGCCCAAGATGATCTAAAGTTTAACTTTTCTATTACAACTACTATTGCAAAATTTAAACATGTAACCAAGGGAGATATAGATTCCAGGGTTGTGGTCGGTTTATCAATCCTATTGAATTCGTAATTATACCTGTTAATCCAAATTATCTATCATTGCTAATTGACCGGATCGTTTATATAAATAGCATGTTCCCACAATGCTATCCGTCTATCCATAATATATCAACCCTGTATTCCTATGGTCTTGAATCTATCATGAATGAATATAATATAGTATTCAACTAAGCAAGACTCTTAGGTATATTCTTATCCTAACCACGAAATCTTTCCTCGAGCCACGGGTTCAGAAACAAGCTCTCTCCAATTCTACTCTAATCTAAGTACGGATTTCCCAAGCATAGCATAGATAGTAAATAGAACTCAATTGCTGGTCAAACAATTAAGAAATTATGCACAGAATTAGAGAAACAACCAAAGATGATAAATCGAATTAACGGCAATATAATTAATAAACTTCAATATTCATGACAACCACAACCCTAAAACGTAAAGTTTAGCTCCACATAGACATAGTAGCAAAACAACAAATCATCAAGAAAAAGTAAAGATTACTAAGTTTGATGGAAAAAAGATGGAATCTAATGAATTCCGGCCTTCACGGCGTCTCCGTGCTCTCCCTTCGTCTAAAGTCTGTCCAAAATCGGTTTCTCCCTTAAAAAATGGTGTTTAATGACTATTTATATGTGTAGGGAAAAAACTTAGACGAAATAAGCAAGTCCAAAACCAAAAAGGAGACAAAATAGACTTGAGACCCGGACCACGTGTCGCCACGCAAAACGTGCGACGAACCTCGCGTCAAACAGCGCTAGCGATCTCAAACGCGCGGAATTTCTCTCGAGTCGCCTGCTGTTGTTTCGTTTTCAATTTTGCTGCCAAACGTTTGCCTAACTTTCTCGTTTCTTTTAGGCTTTTCAACTCTTAGTTCTCTTTTTTTTTTTTTAATTATCACCCCATCATTATGTCTTCAATCATCAAATCATGACATCATAATATTTTCCATCATCAAATAATCACGAGCCATTCTTGTAGTGCATAAAATACACATAAATTTTTTAGTTCGCTCCCAATTTCATCTCCAAAGTACCTACACATAAAATACACTCAATTAAGCACAAATATATTATAATTTAGTATTAAAGCACCTAAATGTAAGGTAAGTAATGCACTAAAAATATATAATTATAGCCAAACGTCATAATGCAAGATAGAAAACACCTCTAATATCCTTCAGTTGCCTAGAGTTTCAAGCTTCGTAGCATTCTTATTCATAAGTTCTCAGGAATATGTAACACTCAATGCATTATTTGTTTATGCCCTTGAACTCTTTTCTTCTTTCTAATTTTCTTTTGTATTGGAAAGCAGGTGCAACTTGAACAATTTTGTGTCTCTGGGAGTAAAATAAGGGAGCTTGCTATGCCATGATCCACGAGTATGTCAATCATCGTGCTTACATAACTTTTAAAATTACAAAATCTCCTTTTCTCTCTCTTTCGCTATTCTGCTATTTCCTTTATGCTTTGCTACTTCAACAGTTGAATGAGAAGTTCAGGATGTCATCTTTCTTTAGGTGAGTGGTTCAATTCTTCTGGGCTTCTCTGGATCTATATGTTTGAATTTTCTTCTCTTTTTATCTTTATATTTCGTTCATGAATTCTGTTTTTGTTTTCTTCTGAGTTTACTTTATGCTTGCTACAATCTTCTAGCATCTACTGTGTTTGTGAAGTCAGGTAAATTTTCTTCCATGTTTCTTTATTTCTTGCGTTGTGTTCCCACTTCTGGCTTTCACTTTTAGATTTCTATGAACTTTTTGTCTATTTTTTGTTTGATGTTGGTTTCTCTGTTCTTTTAAATAATTTCTTGCAAGATTTTCTACATGCATGTCTGGTATTTTATTTGATTTTTATATGCATGTTTGGAAAGAAATACCTAGGTGCATGTCCTTAATTTCTGATTTTGGTTTTGTTCTGAGTTTAGCTGTATTAATGGGGGTTTTGGTGTAAAAATTTGTTATTTAAACGCGAAGATTGTGTCCTTTATCTACTGGTTATTCACTCTTTTTGAGTTTCTCCACTTTTCTTCTATTTGTATATGGTGTGAGATTTTTGATTGCAAAGTTACTTGTGCAAGCTGCGTTTTTCTAAATAAAAGCTGCTAAGATAAAACTTTCTTTAACTGGGGTAGTGGCGGTTTTTCACGTTACAGCCAACGTCACATTCATCGGTGAGTATTTTGATTCAAAATTCACTTATGTTTGTTTCGTGATACATTGAAGTGCTTGAATTAACCCTATACATTTTATATGTGGATGTTCGTTTTCCTGGTCCTATTCTTTTTGTCATTCTGAAAGAAAACTGTGTTAGAGTTGTTAACCAATTCCTATTGACTTCTGATTTAAAATAGAAGCTTCTGACTTTATAGCTGAATATAGTCTATAGTAGATTTCTTTAACTGGTTTCTATATTCTAAACCATATACATTATACCTTATATATGTCTCCTCAAGTTCCTATATTTTACTCTCCAGTACTTTGCATCAGTATTAAAGTAATTAAGTTACCTAATGCTTCTCTAGATACTGACTTAACATACTACTAAGTATAAAAATGACAACAGAGAACTGAAAGGAAAAAAAGACTAAGCTACCTGTTAAAAGTCCGAAAATTAGCGGAGAAGCAATGTTGGTGAAGGAACATATGCATGTGATGCATCCTTGAAAGGAGTTGTGACTCCCCAAACCTGAAAAGGCGTGACCGGCACCCGATGCCATACTCGGTCCGAGTGTACCACTCTGTAACTGTGAACTCTGGAGGGGTAACCCTCAACTTAGTCCGATGAGACCATATTCTGAATCATCTGAAAATATCGTCTCTCATTTGAAGGGTAAACATACCCAAAAGCTCATATATGTATATATAAATAACTGTGCAGGCTGACGAGGCCGCCATGAACATCTACTGATATACAAATTATACAGGATTCGTCTACAAGCCTCTAAAGATAGCTGAACTGTATCATGGTCGAGACAGGGCCTCGACCTACCCATCAAACCTGTATATATAAAATGGACTCCAAGGTCTAGACCTGGTAACTCCGAGGAAGTGCAGTTTACCAACCGAGCTGATGTTTGACTCTATCTACTATGAAGGTCTATCCAGCTGTCTATCAGGACCTGCAGGCATGAAATGCAGCATCCCCAGCAAAAAGGGACGTCAGTACGAAATAATGTACCGAGTATGTAAGGCAACAGAATAACCGAAAGCTGAAACTGAACTGATAATATAATAACTGAAAGTAACTGGGAGTCAAAGATGATCTAAAGATATGCTTACCTGTTGATACTGACTCAACTCTCTCAATATAGTAAGTAAAAATAGTTGTCCGGCCCTATAAGGCTCGGTACATATAACTGCTCTGCCGTAGTAGGCTCGACGCTCGGCCATACTAGGCTCTGTATTTCGGCCATTCTGGGCTCGCTCATAGGCGCTCGGCCACAGTAGACTCGGTATATAACTTACCATCTGATCAGAGGTTGCCCAATAGGGGCCTGCCCACCGATTATAGCTCGATGGTAGTGAAAATACTGTAATATTACCCAATAGGGGCCTGCCCACCGATTATAGCTCGATGGTGGTAAAAATATTGTAATACTATATATATATATATATATATATATATATATATATATATATATATATATATATATATATATATATATATATAGACCCTCTGCTCTCTTGACTGAATAAAGACAAAACTAAACTGAATATGAAGTCCTGATAAGGGAGAATATGATAACTTATGAGACTAGGATAATGTACATAAATTCAGGAATATGAACTTCTCTTTATGTCTCGTTATCAAACACATGTAGTTACTGGATCATGCCAAAATGAAGGAAAATACTTAGCCTTAACATACCTTATCATAATCTATTTAATAACCACGTTAAACTCATCTCGTTGCACCTTAATCTACAACAACGATAACAATACTATCATCAAGTTATGGAAGGTACAACTATCGCACAACAAACAACAAGCTTATTTTATAATAAAACGGGCAGCATCTCCCCTATAATCTTTACTTCCTCCCAATTCGACATAACACCAACAACAACAAGAACACAATAATAACAACATGTATACATTATTTTCCAACCTTATATACATCACAAAATATCACAAGACAGCCCACACATCCCAATCAGTTTATACACAAAACGTAACCCTAGTAGTGTCAAACAACTCGAAAATGTAACGACGAACGACCAGCCAACCACCCTGCCATTATGTGGTGTTTCTCCACACCTTTTCTCCTCCCAAACTCCATAAAAACAGTAGCAAAAGAGACAACATAATAGCAACACGAAACAGCCCCCAAAACAGTCCCACAAGTTCAGCAACTCAAAACTGATTTTTCAGCTTACTAAAACACATTTCGACTTGTCTTTTATTTCAAATTGAGCAACACAACCAATAATACATAATTAAGCCTCTTATACTATAAACCAGCCATGAATTCAACTTAAAAATAAGTTCACAACCAGCCAACAGTGATGCAACAACAAACAGCATACTACTCTATCGAAACTCGCTAGGTCTAGTCTTTACGATCGAGTTACAACTCGTACAAGCATAGATAATGGAAGGAAAAGCATAAATTTACCTTGGACTGAGTAGAACTCACGAAACCTAGTCCTTATTCATCAAAAACCAGTCCCCCAACGCAGCTACAAGAAGGAGAAAGAGAAACTAGCAAGGTGTACGGGGTTTTCGCCACTAGAATCACATTGTATCACCCGAAATTACCTAGGGTTTGTGTGGGATTTTTGGGGAGGAGTTGCAAGGGTTCAATCTGATTTTGTTGGTCTGAGAAATGAGTGAAAGGAATGAGTTAATAAGTCCTTAAAAGTCCCCTCTTGGCCGACTTTAGGAGTTTTAATTGAGGCCTCTCATTTTGGCAAGTAGGTGATGCACCTACTTGTCACCTACCAGTCTGCGCACTCTCGCAAAAATACGAATATCTCTCTACTACAATATTGTATTAATGAACAGTTTAATCCGTTAGAAACTAGACTCATAGATCTTCAATTAGATAGGTAGATCATCCCGTAATTCCAAGTGCATTGGGATAAACGCTCAGCTACATTTGACCTAATTTTCAGCATATTTATGAATGTAACTTCTAATGATCTTTGCCAACTTTTGTTCCACAACTCGCTTGACTTCAAAACATAATACGCGACTATCATAAGACTAAAATAACTCATAATATAATATCCTTATCATTTTGAGTACCCTAGTGTCACCCCATAAGTACATGTTATAACATTCCCAACTTATCAACTTTCGACGAAACTTATTTTCTTCAATTCGTTTAGCTTCTAAGTCTTCCAACCCTCTTGGTACATGCAGTTCATGATCTTAAATATTTATAACCTCCAAGTTAACATGATTAACTTACTTTATGTACTTTCAAAGATGATCTCATTTCTGAGCTTATATCAATTGACTTACGACGTACTCTCACGTACTGTAATGACCTGACCGGTCGTTTTGAGCTTTAGCGCTTTGTTCGCCGGTTTGAGGCCTTGAGTAGCTTCACATCAGATATTATGACTTGTACGTGTGGTCGGAATTAAATTTTGTGAAGTTCGGAGTTGATTCGGATGGAAGATTCTAAATTCGGAAGCTTTAAGTTGAAAGAGTTGACTATGGTTTGACTTTTGAGTAAACGATCTCGGAATCGGGATTTAAAGGTTCCAATAGGTTCGTATGATAATTTCGGACTTGGGCGTATGTTCGGGTTGAGTATCGGGTCGCTCGGGAGCATTTCGACGCTTATTATGGAAAGTTGGCATTTTGAAGGTTTTAGAATTTTTTAAATTTGGTTTGAGGTGGACTTTGGTGTTATAGATGTCCGTTTGGGGTTCCGAGCCTTGGAATAGGTTCGTATCATGATTTATGACTTGTGCGTAAAGTTTGGCGTCATTTCGGAATGTTTAAGTATGAATTAGGCGCGTTCGTCAAAGTTTGAAAGTTTAAAAGTTTAAAGAAAGATTTTGATCGTCGATTCATAGTTTTGATGTAGTTTGGTGTGATTTGAGGCCTCAAGCAGGTTTGTATCAAGTATTGGGACTTGTTGGTGTGATTGGACGGGGCCTCGGGTGTGTTTCGGAGGGTCTACGAGTCATTTCGCCATGTTGAGCTGCTATTTTCTGAGGTCTGGTGTGCCTTTCTTCGCGTTTGCAAGGAAAGGGTTGCATTCGCGAAGAGGAAAATGGGAGAAAAGAGTCTGTGAATCGCGTTCGCAGAGGCAGATTTGCGTTCGCGAAGAAGAAATTTCTGCTGCACAGGGCTTATGTTGGAAGCTTATATTTTGCAATCTGTAAGGAATTTGGAGATGATACAAAAATGAAAGTTGTAGACCTTGGTGTCTAGTTTTTAGAATGTCAAACCATTTGGAATTTGGAGTTTTGTACAAAAGGTTATGACTATTATACTCGAGGCTGTCTGGAGGAGTTGGGCAGCTTGCTCTTCGCGATCGCGATTGGTTTTCCGCGATCGCGAAGGGCAATTTTGAGCTGAGAAAAGTTGTGCTTTGCGCTCGCAAAGAATTTTTCGCGATCGCAAAGGGTTAATACCTGGGCATAAGCTATATTTCAGAGGTTTGACTCATTGTCACCTCATTCCTTCCATGAGAACCGACTTTGGGGCGATTTTGGAGTGCCATTTTCATCATCAAATTTTAGGTAAGTGATTTCTACACCTTGTGAGTTAAATACATGGTTTATATGTGGGTTAAAATATGAATATTTATGGAAATTGTGGGATTTTAAGAGAAAAACCTAGAATTTAATATTTTTGGATTTTTACCACGAAATTGAACATGGAATTGGAAATAAATCATATATTTGAGTTCGTAGTGTTATGGAATCCGGGCACGTGGGTCTGAGGGTTGACTTTATTGACTTTTTGAGCGGAGTTGAGAATTGTTATGAATTGATTTATTATGAGTATTAGAGTATATTTTTATTGGTTTGCACATTGTTTGACTAGTTTTGGAGCAACGGGCATCGATTTGGGGTGTTAGAGTGGCGTTGAAGCCGGTTATGGAACTTCAGAGCGAGATAAGTCTCATGTCTAACTCTGTGAGGGGGAAACTACCCCTTGGTGATGTATTTGATATGTGCTACTTGTTGCAAGGGCTACGTACGCACGAGGTGACGAGAGTCCGTACGTAGCTAGATTCATGTTATGTCCGGGTAGACTTAGGTTCCCGCCATACTATAACTGTACTATTTGAGCTGCCCATTGCCTATTAAATTCGTTTATTTTACGTTACAACTTGAGACTAGACTTGCGTAGAGTGATAGACTTGCTATTGTAGAGATTTGACGGGTTGCATGATTAGCTGCAGAATAATTATACTCCTCTTACGAATTTCTCCCGTGCTATGCGTTTTCCTCGAAAGGTTTTCCTTAAAATCTATAACTCACATGTTTATTCGTGAGTGGGGTCAAGGACCCGTTAAAGTTTCTTATTCTAATGGGATTGGGCCGTTCGCCTCGGCAGCATAATAGATACATTTATGATTTGTGTCGTTCGACCCTCGGCAGTGCGCACATTATGATGGGATCGGGCCATTCAGCTCCCCAAGATTATGTATCACACTCTCATGGGAGTGGGCCGTTCGCCTCGGCAATATAATAGATGTATTCATGGTTCGTGTCGTTCGACCCTCGGTAGTGCACATATTATGATGGGATCAGGTCGTATGCCTCGGCATTTTTATAAAATACTCTTATGGAATCGTGCGTAAATATTTGACAAAAAGCCAGTGTATCTGTGAGTTTTTCCTGATTTGAACTGTGACGACCTATCTGGTGAGGCCCATTATATATATACTCCGGTTGAGGAGGTAACTGCTAATTGAGAGCTCAAGTTTATTGTTGAGAGGAGGATTGTACCACGTATTATACTTGTTATTCCGTGTATTTACTCTGCCTCACATCTGTTTACTTCTATTGTATTTGTCTTATTGGGCCACTAGTAAGTGTCGATGTCGACCCCTCTTCACTACTTCTCTGGGGTTAGTCTAGATACTTACTGGGTACGCGTTGATTTACGTACTCATGCTACACTTGCTGCACTTATTGTGCAGGTAATATATATTTCTGGTGGTCCTCTGGGCGCAGAGGCACAACATTTGCGGGGACTTTACGGTGAGCTGCATTCCATGTTACGATCCGCAGCATACAGAGTCTCCATCAAAGTTATTTATATTCTCCTGTCTAACTTGTATTCCAGATAGATGTTGTATTTTATTATATTTCCTAGTTAATGCTCATGCACGGGTTTTGGGGGTTCCTACAAGTTGTTTATTATTGTTGTTCGTGTAAATATTATCATTTATCCTGTAAATTCTATTTTATACTATTTAATTAATGAAAATTATGATTTCAAAGTAATAAAATGAGTAAACAAGTCGATCAATCACCGTTGGCTTGCCTGACGGCGGTGTTAGGCGCCATTGCGACCTATAGTAGATTTTGGGTCGTGACAACTTAGTATTAGAGTGTTAGGTTCACTTGCGTCTCACGAGTCATGGGCAAGTCTAGTAGAGTCTTGCGGATCGGTACGGAGATGCCTGTACTTAACTTCGAGAGGCTACAGAGCCATTAGGAGCACTTCCTTTCTTGATTCCTCATCGTGCGATTTGATTCCTTTGAGGCTTATGCTTTTATTTCCTTCCTACTCAATCTTGTGCGACATGAAACGCTTGTTATCAATGGGACATCGAGGAGTTGTAGTGGTACTGCAGACGTGGTACAGGATGTTTTTTTTCCTGCGTATTCGGGCAGGCTATCATCATCGCCTTGTGGAAGGATGTTCTGTCATTCAGCTCAGTATCTGTATTTCCTATGGTTTTGAGGCTATGCACAGATTGCTATGATGTTCATGCATTGTTATCGCACAGTGTTGGTGTTATGGTAGGGTGCTTGTTTATGTGTCGAGGCAGTGAATGACTTGAAAGGAGGATTTCTCATTGCATGATTTAGAGATTCGGTATTTAGTTCCAGCGGAGGAAAGGCAATTGGACTATAGATGTCCAGACTTTGGTTGATGGAGTAATGAGACTTGATATTTTCGAGCACGGTGGAATTCTCATTCGTGATGTGGTGTCATCGTCCTTGTTGAATGCATTAAGGTTCGTCGGTGTTATGGTCTTCTTGATTTGCCTTCGGGGCAGGGTGTTATGAAATGGTGCCTTAGAAGCGGTTGTCAAAGATGGTGGTGTGTAGCGGTTTCAGAACTGAATCGGTGTTTCTAATGTTGATGGCTCGAGAAAGATGATCTGTGACGAGGTTTAGAGTTGGTAGCAATATATTAGTTCGGGTGCTACAAAGATGGATTTCGATTTGAGGTGGTATTGGGGCAGTGAAGGACAAGGAAGGAATGGTGGGAGGTGTCTCACAGTGATTGAATTGCTAGCAGGTCAAGTACACACAACAGAGGTCGAGAAGTTGCTTAAGGAGATGGGTTAACCGAAGTGGGAGTGACAGAGTAGCGTGTAGATTCTGTGGTGGGATAGCCACGTATCTTGAGAAAGTTTAGGGCGATTTGCGGAATCGTGATGGAAGGTGATTTGGTCTACGAATTTTATTTAGGATGGTGGCTAATGTACCGAGGGAGATGGAATATGGCAAAGAGGAGTTTGCTTGAAATGAAGAGGGGTGTGAAGACTTGATTATCGTTTTTGGATGCAACATGACTCCGGGTTTTAAATGTATTGTCAGATTTTCAGTTGATGTCGATGGGGAGTGAAAAGACTTCTACAACTGGTGGACGAGCATAGGCTCAGGAGGGTTTACTCGATTCGTGGTAGTTGTACCCAATGCAGCGCCGTTGGAAGATGTCGGTATGGAATTTCCACAGGTGGGTTATCTCCTGTGAACAGATTGGCGGTTGCGTGAGGTTGATGAACTTTCTACGAAGAATTCTACTTACTACTCGGCAGGAGGTCGAGTACGCGATTATGGCTGATAATTCAGAATGTTCATGAAAAGTTTAATAAGAATCTACAAGATATTTGGCGGGTTGACGGTGCGAGATCATGGTAATTGAGAAGGAGAAATCCTTGCGGGTTCTAGGTTTATATAATTGTAGCTTAAAGCTAAGTGGGGGAGCCCCACCATCTATGAATGGATCACGTGGTTGTCTGCTTGTGCGGTTTTTGGTTATCGGTGTATTGGTGGGTTATTATGACTAAGGAAAGAAAACATCATGGGTAATTCGAGCAAGGGATTTGAGGAAATGTACACTATATTATGCCTTATCGATTCATCTACAGGTTTTGGGAAGACTTAGAGTTTATGCTTCTTGTGGATGTCATGTACAAGGAAAAGAATTCAGTTGGCTGCTTCTTTGAGAGGGTGTTCATGTGCTAGTAGAGCGTTGAAGTTTGGTTATATTCGGAATCAGGTCAGAGTTGTAATACCCCGGAAAATTTTGAAGTACTTAAGTGGTAAGCCCGGTAAATTTTGCAAAGAAAATAATGTTTCATGGAGAAGCCGCGGCTCGGACTTTTTGGGTTGAACAATGCACTGAAAAGTAAAGAAAAATTTTCGGCGGAAAAGTGCATTTATGCGGTCCATTATGCGACCGCAGAATCACTCTGCGGACCGCATAATGGCCGCAAAGTGAGGCAGTTAATTGGGCCAATTGGAAGCAATTATGCGATCGACTATGCGACCGCATAACAGTTATGCGGACCGCATAGTGACCGCATACACGGACAGTTCTTTTGGCTATTTTGTAACCAACTATGCGACCGATATGCGGTCCGCACATCGGTTATGCGATCGCATACCTTGTTCTGGAGCTTCATTTTTGGGTTTTTAAAACTCGACCCTATTTCGTTAAATACACTCTTTGGGTCATTTTTGAGCTATTATCTGACATTTTAGAGTGAGAGAAGGTGCCCTAGAGTGAGAAGGTGTTCTCCAATATTTGTCCTTCAATTCTTGCCCAAGTTTTGGAAGATTAAAAAGGGAAACTCACTAGGTCTTCATCCTAGAGGTAAGGTTCTACACCCTAACCCTCAATTTCGAATTTTGTGTAGAAATGGATAATAAGCAAGATAATTTCTGGGCAAGAGGAT
Organism: Nicotiana tabacum; assembly: GCF_000715075.1. Classification (NCBI taxonomy): domain Eukaryota; kingdom Viridiplantae; phylum Streptophyta; class Magnoliopsida; order Solanales; family Solanaceae; genus Nicotiana; species Nicotiana tabacum. The sequence continues at coordinate 76,290,350 of NC_134091.1, forward strand.
TGGTTATTTTACATGCATGTATTATCAAAGGATGTAGGAAGATTGTTGAGCTAAAAATGATAAATGATTAGGTTGCGGGATGATAGAATCCTCCATAAAAAGGGCCTTGAAACCTTAATGCACACCTAGTGTTTGATAAAATGCTCAAATGAGCTAGAACCATAATCATCTTCCTAATTGTGGTTCAATTTGTTATATTTCTAAAATAAATTGAAGTTGCTAAGAATTCCGGAACGTTTTAGAGTTTAAGGAAGCTCAATTGAGGTATGTTGGCTAAACTCCTTGTAAGTTCCGAGATGTTGATTATAAATCGAGTATTCCGATAAGTTTTGTGATGAAGATATATGTTCAATTCGTATTTCAAATGCTCTTATCATATTGCATTATAAATTGAGGATGTGTCCCAAACTATGGATTACGTATCCACATGTTATAATTTCTAGTCGTAATTTATGTGAAAGGTATTATGCCAAGTTGCGTGAGAGATTGCGATTGTGATACACCTCCACCCGCATACATTGGGGTGAGGCGGCATGACCGCTTTGTGTGGGGATTATGGTATAGAGATTGTTATTGTGACACACATCCACCCGCATATATATTGGGGTGAGGCGACATGACCGCTTTGTGTAGGGATCATGATATTGTGGGACTGCACCTCCACCTGCTAACATTGGGGTGAGGCGGTACGACCGCTTTGTGTATGGTTTTGGTATTGTTGTGGCACCACCACCCGCATATATTGGGGTGAGGCGGCATAGCCGCTTTGTGTTGGTATTGGTATCGTTGATGCATTTTCACACGCATACATTGGAGTGAGGCAGCATAGTCGCTTTGTGCAGGGCCGCTTGATTATAGTTGTGGTATTGTACGTAAACCTCCACCTGCATACATCGGGTGAGGCGGCGGGGCCGCTTTGTGTGAAGATGGTTATAGAGGATCTCATCTTAAATCCTATAAATGTTGTTGATAGCTTTTAATAAGCTTGCTATGGTTGAGACGGTTATCTATATTATTCTATTGCCGCACTGGTTCATCATAATTATCTTGTATTTCTAAATTCTTAAATTGGTGTTTAGTTTTCATACTAGTACTATTCGACGGTACTAACGTCCCTTTTGCCGGGGGCGCTGCATCTTTAAATGGATGCAGGTGGTTCCACAGCAGGAGACATTGATCGGTGATAGCAGTACACCTTCTTCCCAGCTGACTTGGTGAGCCCTACTTCATCCCGGGGTCATGTATCTTTTGTTCTTTATGTATTATTATGGTTGAGGTATAGCTGGGGCCTTGTTGCCGGCATTATCATTGTACTCTTCTTTATCTATAGAGGCTCCGTAGACATAGTGTGGGTTGTGTATTGGTACTGGAAAAGACAAACTATGCTATGTTGTGGTTGTATTACTTGTCCATTTGAGACTTTAAAGATGGTGAAACTTATGGTAAGAAATTGGTAATTGCAGACACGACCACTTTATTGTTTAATTAAGGAAAACATATATTCTCTTTATTCATGAATGAGTTTTGGGTAGAAGAAATCTAACAGGCTTGCTCGATCGGGTTCACTCGGTTGAGCGCCGGTCGCGCTCCACGGTTTTGGGGCATGACAAACTTGGTATCAGAGCCTAAGGTTTTAAAGTGTCCTAGGATGTCTCGGAGCCGTGTCTAGTAGAGTCCTTATTATCGGTGTGTTGTCGACCACATTTATAATTAGGATGCTACATGGGCATTTAGGAATAATACCATTCTTTCATGTTCTTGATCATGCGATAAAGCTGGTTGTAAGATTGTTCCTCCTTTAACTCCTGCGTTGCTCTAATTTTCAGTACATGGCACCTAAGAAGAAGGCAAGAACTGGCCAAAGAGCCAATGTCACCCCAGGAGTGACAGTTAATCCTATAATTGATGATGCGGGTGAGCACCCGAGGAGTGAGAATATTCCTCCAGCTACTACACTGCCTGACTCTACTACTACTGATCAGGCCGCACCTGTCCCTACCCCTACAGAAGGTGCAACGGTTCCTCCAACTGATATTCCAGTTCCACCTCCAGCTCCAACTTCCAATTCTGGTGTGTCTGATATTGATATTAGGGGAGACATACAAATGTTGACACAGATAGTGGCTTCTCAGGCCCAGAGATCGAGTGTTGGGCCTACTTCTTCCAGTCATCCAGGGGAATCTACTAGTTCCAGGGTGAACAAGTTTCTTCAGTTAGATCCTCCAGTGTTTACGGGTACTGATCCCGAGGAGGACCCCCAGGACTTCATTGATGAGATGTACAAAACTCTTCGAGTTATGCATGCTACAGAGATGGAGGGAGTAGAGTTGGCCTCCTACCGCCTGAAAGGGGTGGCCTATTCTTGGTTTGAGTTGTGGGAGGAATCCTGTGAGGAGAGAAGCCCTCCGGCAAGTTGGGGTGAGTGCACAGATGCCTTTATGGATCATTTCTTGCCTGCCGAAACTAAGGCAGCTCATGCCGCTGAGTTTGAAAGCCTGAAGCAGGGTAGTATGAATGTGTGGGAGTACCATATGGAGTTTGCGCGCCTGTCCAAGTATGCTATTCACATGTTGCCTACTATGGAGGCTAGAGTGCGCCGGTTTGTACAGGGCCTTAGCCCCTTGGTTATCAATGAGGCCTCTATAGCTTCCTTGAATTCCGATATGAACTATGGTAAGATGGTGGCATTTGTTCAAGCCACAGAGACCCGCAAATTGAAGAACATAATGGAGCGTCAGAGTAGCAGCAAGGCCCGGTCCGCGAGCAACTTTGGTGGTTCTTCCGGTGGTAGTGGTAGTAGGTCGGCATTCAGGGGAGCGTCATCAGGACCATCTGAATCATTCGCCCAGTCTTCGATGGGTGCACAATCATCTGGACACAGTCAGGGCAACAGGGGACCCCACCAGCAGGGTCGGCCCGACAGAAGGTTTCAGCAGCGAAGGCTTCCATGTCCTAAGTGTGGGAGGATACACTTTGGGTCCTGTTCACGGACCTACCAGTATGCTATGGGTGTGGTTTGCTGGGTCACATTCAGAGAGATTGTCACTCGTCCCGCCGAAATATGGGCAGAGGCGCGGCACAGCCAGCTAATTCTGCAGCTACTACATCCACAGCACCTCCAGCTCGAGGCACCCCAGCACCCGCAGGGCGTGGTGCAGCTAGAGGTGGTGCATAAAATTCGGGAGGACCCAGCAGATTTTATGCTATGCGGAGACGTCGGGAATCAGAGGCTTCTCCAGATATTGTCACAGGTATATTGACTGTCCAATCTCATGATGTATATGCTCTTATTGATCCCGGTTCCCCTTTGTCATATGTCACTTCTTATGTTATGGAATTTGGGATAGAACCAGAACAACTTTATGAGCCGTTCTCTGTATCTACTCCGGTTGGTGAGTCTATTTTGGCCGCGCAGGTTTATAGGGATTGTGTTGTCACATTGCGTGGTCGAGACACCGTGGCCGATCTTATTGAATTGAGAATGGTCGATTTTGATGTGATAATGGGGATGGATTGGCTTTATTCTTGTTTTTCCAAGCTTGATTGCCGAACCAGGATTGTTAGGTTCGAATTTCCAAATGAGCCAGTTATTGAGTGGAAGGGTGATGATGTAGTGCCAAAGGGTAGGTTTATTTCCTACCTTAAGGCCACAAAGATGATAAACAAGGGATGTATTTACCATTTGGTCCGGGTTACGGACACCGATGCTGAGGCACCTACACTTGAGTCTGTGCCTGTTGTGAATGAATTTTCAGGAGTCTTTCCGGATGAACTCCCTGGGATCCCACCAGACAGGGAGATTGACTTTGGGATTGATGTGATGCCAGACACACATCCTATATCCATTCCACCCTACAAAATGGCACCGGCAGAATTAAAGGAGCTAAAGGAACAATTGAGAGATTTGTTAGAAAAGGATTTTATCCCGCTGAGTGTGTCGCCTTGGGACGCACCGGTCCTTTTTGTAAGAAAGAAAGATGGGTCACTGAGAATGTGTATTGACTATCGGCAATTTAATAAGGTCACAATCAAGAATAAGTACCCACTGCCAAGGATAGATGACTTGTTTGATCAATTGCAAGGTGCCAGGTACTTCTCCAAGATTAATTTAAGATCCGGGTATCACCAATTGAAGATCAGGGAGTGGGATATTCTGAAAATAGCTTTTAGAACCCGGTATGGGCATTTTGAATTTCTGGTGATGTCTTTTGGGCTAACAAATGCCCCAGCAGCCTTCATGGATCTTATGAATCGCGTTTTCAAGCCATTCCTTGATTCTTTTATGATAGTGTTTATTGACGATATTCTTGTATATTCACGAAATCGAGAGGACCATGTCGGTCACCTCAGGGCAGTGTTGCAGACTCTGTATCAACACTAGTTGTATGTGAAATTTTCGAAATATAAATTTTGGCTCGAGTCTGTCACATTCTTGGGTCATGTTGTCTCTAATGAGGGGATTAAGGTTGATCCTCAGAAAATTACGGTTGTGAAGAATTGGCTGAGGCCTACAACTCCAACAGAGATTCGCAGTTTCTTAGGCTTAGCTGGATATTACAGAAAGTTTGTGGAGGGGTTTTCTACTCTTGCCTCTCCATTGACTAAATTGACATAGAAGGCAATTAAGTTCCAATGGTCAGATGCTTGTGAAAAGAGTTTCCAGGAATTGAAAGCAAGACTGACTACAGCGCCGGTGTTGACTCTACCAGAGGGTATGGATGGATTTGTGGTATATTGTGATGCTTCAAGAATCGGGCTTGGGTATGTATTAATGCAACATGGGAAGGTGATAGCTTATGCTTCTAGGCAACTAAAGAATCATGAAAAGAACTATCCAACACATGATTTAGAACTTGCGGCAGTGGTATTTGCATTAAGAATTTGGCGTCATTATTTATATGGGGTCCATGTTGATATATTCACATACCATAAGAGCCTTCAATATATTTTCAAGCAGAAGGTATTGAATCTGAGACAGAGAAGATGGCTTGAGTTTCTCAAGGACTACGACATCGATATTCTATATCATCCAGGAAAGGCCAATGTTGTGGCTCATGCTCTTAGCCGGAAATCTATGGGTAGTTTGACTCACTTGGAGGCATATCAGAGGCCATTATCCAAGGAAGTTCACCGATTGGCTAGTTTGGGAGTTCATCTTACGGACTCTAGTGAAGGAGGGGTAATTGTGCATAATAGGGCTGAATCATCGCTTGTTGTGGAAGTTAAAGAGAAGCAATACAACGATCCATTGTTGGTGCAATTGAAAGAGGGGATTCATAAACATAAGACCATGGCCTTTTCTCTTGGCATGGATGATGGTACACTAAGGTACCAAGGGCGACTATGTGTTCCAAATGTGGATGGTCTCCGTGAAAGAATTTTGACTGAAGCTCACACTTCTAGGTATTCTGTGCACCCAGGTTCTACAAAAATGTATCATGGTCTTAAGGAAGTCTATTGGTGGAATGATATGAAGAGGAATGTGGCGGACTTTGTAGCAAGATGTCCGAACTGTCAGCAAGCGAAGGCAGAACACCAAAGGCCTGGTGGGTTGGCACAGAACATAGAAATTCTAATGTGGAAATGGGAAATGATTAATATGGACTTTGTGGTAGGATTACCGTGCACTCCGCGCAAGTTTGACTCAATTTGGGTGATTGTGGATCGACTCACGAAATCAGCACACTTTTTGCCGGTTAAGTCTACTGACACAGTGGAGCAGTATGCTCAGTTGTATATCAAAGAAATAGTCAGGTTGCATGGCACCCCAGTTTTCATCATTTCTGATCGGGGGGAACAATTCACTGCTAATATTTGGAAGAAATTTCAGCAAGGTTTGGGTACTCAAGTGAATCTTAGTATAACTTTTCACCCGCTGACTGACGGGCAGGCAGAGCGGACTATTCAGACGCTTGAGGATATGTTGCGCGCTTGTGTTATAGACTTCAAAGGTAGCTGGTATGATCATTTACCACTCATAGAATTTGCATATAACAATAGTTATCATGCTAGCATTCAAATGGCACCGTTCGAGGCTTTATATGGTAGGAGATGTAGATCTCCCATTGGGTAGTTCGAAATTGGGGAAGCAGAGTTGATAGGGCCAGACCTCGTGCATTAGGCTATGGAAAAAGTTAAAATCATTAAGGAGCGGTTGAAGACTGCTCAGAGTCGTTAGAAATCCTATTCGGATGTTCGTCGTAGAGATTTGGAATTCAAAGAAGATGATTGGGTATTTTTGAAAGTTTCCCCCATGAAGGGTGTAATGCGATTTGGTAAGAAAGGGAAATTGAGTCCGAGGTATGTCGGACCGTACAAAATCATTCAGAGGATCGGTGAGGTAGCATACAAGCTTGAGTTACCACCTGAGATATCATTAGTACACCCGGTGTTTTATGTGTCTATGTTAAAGAAAGTAGTTGGAGACCCGACAGTCATTGTTCCGGTTGAGACTATTGAGGTAAATGAAGAATTGACTTATGAAGAGATTCCAGTTTCTATTATTAATCGGCAAGTCCGAAAGTTGAGAAACAAAGAAATTGCATCCGTGAAAGTGCTATGGCTAAACCAACAGGTTGAAGAGGCTACTTGGGAGGCCGAAGAAGAAATGAAGAAAAAGTATCCTTATTTATTTGAATAACCATGTAATTATGAGTTGTGCCTTATGAAAATGCTAAGGGATATTCCTATGAAATATGTATGACTTGTACATTTGGTGTTAAGGGTGTTCCGTTCTGGTAATATAATTTCTTGTGAGGTCACAGTTGGTGTTATTTTGTATTATGTTACGTTGTTGGATTATGTATATGCTGTTAGGATGTGTTTCTGGGGCTCTCTGACAGGTGGATATGCCTAATTACAAGGAAAACTCTGGCGAAACTTTTGGAAATTTAGGGAGAGTCAAATTTGGGGCTGTTAGTTTGTGGTATAAAACAAACTAAGTTGCAAAAGATGCTAATGACGGATTTTTACCCTCATTCGAGGACGAATGATCCTAAGCGTGGGAGAATGTAACACCCCGGAAAATTTCGAAGTACTTAAGTGGTAAGCCCGGTAAATTTTGCAAAGAAAATAATATTTGATGGAGAAGCCGTGGCTCGGACTTTTTGGGTTGAACAATGCACCGGAAAGTAAAGAAACATTTTTGGCAGAAAAGTGCATTTCTGCGGTCCATTATGCGACCGCAGAATCACTCTGCGGACCGCATAATGGCCGCAGAGTGAGGCATTAATTGGGCCAATTGGAAGCAATTATGCGGTCGACTATGCGACCGCATAACAGTTATGCGGACCGCATAGTGACTGCATACACAGACAGTTCTTTTGGCTATTTTGTAACCAACTATGCGACTGATATGCGGTCCGCACATCGGTTATGCGATCGCATACCTTGTTCCGGAACTCCATTTTTAGGTTTTTAAAACCCGACCCTATTTCATTAAATACACTCTTTGGGTCATTTTTGAGCTATTATCTAACATTTTAGAGTGAGAGAGGGTGCCCTAGAGTGAGAAGGTGTTCTCCAATATTTGTCCTTCAATTCTTGCCCAAGTTGTGGAAGATTAAGAAGGGAAACTCACTAGGTCTTCATCCTAGAGGTAAGGTTCTACACCCTAACCCTTAATTTCGAATTTTGTGTAGAAATGGATAATAAGCAAGATAATTTCTGGGCAAGAGGATTGGTTATTTTACATGCATGTGTTATCAAAGGATGTAGGAAGATTGTTGAGCTAAAAATGGTAAACGATTGGGTTGTGGGATGATGGAATCCTCCATAAAAAGGGCCTTAAAACCTTAATGCACACCTAGTGTTTGATAAAATGCTCAAATGAGCTAGAACTATAATCATCTTTCTAATTGTGGTTTAATTTGTTATATTTCTAAAATAGATTGAAGTTGCTAAGAATTTCGGAACGTTTTAGAGTTTAAGGAAGCTCAATTGAGGTATGTTGGTAAACTCTTCTTTAAGAATTAGAATTCTCATTATCCTTGTAAGTTCCGAGATGTTGATAATAAATCGAGTATTCCGATAAGTTTTGTGATGAAGATATATGTTCAATTCGTATTTCAAATGCTCTTATCATATTGCATTATAAATTGAGGATGTGTCCCAAACTATGAATTACGTATCCACATGTTATAATTTCTAGTCGTGATTTATGTGAAAATTATTATGCCAAGTTGTGTAGAGATTGCGATTGTGATACACCTCCACCCGCATACATTGTGGTGAGGCGGCATGACCACTTTGTGTGGGGATTATGGTATAGAGATTATGATTGTGACACACCTCCACCCGCATATATATTGGGGTGAGGCGGCATGACCGCTTTGTGTAGGGATTATGATATTGTGGGACTGCACCTCCACCCGCTTACATTGGGGTGAGGCGGTACGACCGCTTTGTGTATGGTTTTGGTATTGTTGTGGCACCACCACCCGCATACATTGGGGTGAGGCGGCATAGCCGCTTTGTGTTGGTATTGGTATCGTTGATGCATTTCCACCCGCATACATTGGGGTGAGGCGGCATAGCCACTTTGTGTAGGTTCTTGGTACTGTGGTTATACATCCACCCGCATACATTGAGGTGAGACGGCAGGGCCGCTTGATTAGAGTTGTGGTATTGTACGTACACCTCCACCTGCATACATCGGGTAAGGCGGCGGGGCCGCTTTGTGTGAAGATGGTTATAGAGAATCTCATCTTAAATCCTATAAATGTTGTTGATAGCTTTTAATAAGCTTGCTATGGTTGAGACGGTTATCTATATTATTCTATTGCTACACTGGTTCATCATAATTATCTTGTATTACTAAATTCTTAAATTGGTGTTTAGTTTTCATACTAGTACTATTTGACGGTACTAACGTCCCTTTTGCCGGGGGCGCTGCATCTTTAAATGGATGCAGGTGGTTCCACAGCAGGAGACATTGATTAGTGATAGAAGTACACCTTCTTCTCAACTGACTTGGTGAGCCCCACTTCATCCCGGGGTCATGTATCTTTTGTTCTTTATGTATTATGGTTGAGGTATAGCCAGGGCCTTGTTGCCGGCATTATCATTGTACTCTTCTTTATCTATAGAGGCTCCGTAGATATAGTGTGGGTTGTGTATTGGTACTGGAAAAGATAAACTATGCTATGTTGTGGTTGTATTACTTATCCATTTGAGACTTTAAAGATGGTGAAACTTATGGTAAGAAATTGGTAATTGCAGACACAACCACTTTATTGTTTAATTAAGGAAAATATATATTCTCTTTATTCATGAATGAGTTTGGGTAGAAGAAATCTAACAGGCTTGCTCGGTCGGGTTCACTCGGTTGAGCGCCGGTCGTGCTCCACGATTTTGGGGCGTGACAAGAGTGGGTGACTCTCAACAACGGTCCTAGTGGGTTCAACAATTTAAGTGCAGTGCCTAAGGATTTCGGGTCCGTTGTGTGGTTAAGGATCGAGTTTTCACAGTGGATTACAAACGGGACTTGGAATTTTCTATGTTGTCATCGGGTATGCGGTGCAGTATTTGAGGAAAGGAAGAAATAGCTTCGGATTCGCGGAAGGTCTTGCAGAATGGGTGTATCAATTGGAGATGCTATTGTGCGCATAAGGAGAGTATGAGATGGTTCATGAGTATTGAAACGATGTGGTCTCGTGATGCGGGTCACTCGAGATGAGTGTGGATTTGGTTCGTTACATTTTCGAATGGAGCTATTAATATTTCTAAGGCAAGTCGAGAGTAAATTGGAAGAAGTTGGGTCGGTTAGTAATGGCTGAATCAGTATGATTGTGGCAAAGATCAGTTCCTTCAGCGTGTGAAGTTATACATGTGGTTTGTGGTTGTACGCGCGGGCTTGACAACCACCACAACTTGATTGATTTGGGAGGTATTTGATTCAAATGGCCTTGTGGTGTAAATGGATTTCGTATGAGTCATGGCGGTTTAGATCGTGACTTGAGTTTTGTATTTTCTGCGATTTGGGAATTCAGTTGCGTGTTGCATTAGCTCTTCTGAAATGAGCTAAGTGAAAGGTTTCTAGCCAATGAAGTATTTATTCTACAGGTAGTTCAGGGGTTATGATGAATTCATATATTCTCGCGTAGCGGCATGATAGGTGCAGTGAGCGACATGGAAATTTGAAAGTTGAGGATCAAGGTTGCAGTTCGGTGTTGACAAGAATGTCACGAGCTCAGATGAGCAGGGGAGAATTCAGATGTTCAGAGTAAGCTGGCATTTTCTTTAGTGTCACCTGAGAACGTCGTTCTGTGTAAGAGGCTTGTTGTATTGATTTGCGGATTCTTGATTTGCTTTACAGAATTAGAGCGGTTGGTGGTATGGATGTGCAAACTTTGCTACCTGGTGCGAAAGGTCGTGGGAGAGTATCCCACAGGGAAATCTATATAAGTGTGACATGTTAGTCACTTGATTGTAAAAGATTGAAACCAAGCATGGAGATTATGGTACTATCGTTAATGTGAGAGTTTATGCCTGGAAAGCGATCTATTCCTCTGGTTTTCAACTGTAGGAGTTGTTCCGGATTGAGACGGCTTGATTATTCGCGCATGTGTTGAGGTACCATGTAGCTTATGGTGTTATATGAGCAGGATGGCTCTCGAGATGCAGGTCATTTATCGCACCTTAGTTGTGCTTTGGTTTGTGGCGTGTTGCGCTATCCGTCTCCCCAGAGTTGTATTTTTGCACTTGGCGTGCTTGTGGACGATATTCGGTATTCCGTAGGTATAAGAATTATGTCTTGATGGGTATGTCCTTATTTATTGTTATGTGTGGATCGGGTGGCACGCCGCCACGAGTACGTTGTTTGGATCGGGTTGCACGCCGTAACGGTATCATGTTTGGATCGGGTTGCACGCCGCAACGGTATCATGTGTGGATCGGGTTGCACGCCACAACAGTGAGATGTTGAGTACGGTCCCCTATACTTATTTTGTGTATGTGTTTCTCATTCTCTGAGAAAGGTTCATAGCATATCTTCGGCCATTTTATTCGTTACGCGGGCCGGGTAGTTCTTTTTCCAGAGTTCGTTTTTCCTTATGTATCACATTCGAGTTTGTAGGTTGTTGGCGCTTTGGTGGCGTCATATGAGATTCTAGACGGTGTTTGAGGTGGCTTATTGATCAAGCAGCTTGTACTGGGTGAGACGAGATTATTGGACCTGGGATCAGTGCTATCGGAGTTATGTAGGGTATATAAAAGAGCAAATATCGCTATTAAGCTCAGAATGAGGTAATGGTTCTTGTCAGGAGGAGAGACCCCATGATTTATTGTTTTGACAGGTGGTTATGAGTTTCTACACATCTCTTTCGTCGTGGCAGTATTGCAAGAGTTGGAACAGGGCTTACATGTGTTATGAGGCGTATTGCGGGCATCAGATTCGTGAAATTGCGGCTATTGTTGTCGGAGGATGTTATTATGAGCATACGAATTATGCGGTGCATGGTGTGATTTCAGCAAAAGTGCATGATCATATTTTGGTACAATGTGTAGTGATTGATGCGGTGTTCGTATGTTAGAATCGAGTCTCATGGAGAATTCTGGATGTTGGAATTTGGTTCTTAGGCATGTTAGCCAAGGTTATAAGGAGGATCTTCATTCTGGCTCGAGCTAATGTGCTCGCATGGGTTGTGATGGAACGGGTAGGTGCACGAGGTGTTAAACAGTGATTTTGGACAACTCCGGAACAGTTCTTGGCACGTTCGAGGACGGACATATGTTTAAGTGGTGGAGAATGTAACGACCCGACCGGTAGTTTTGAGCTCTAGCGCATCGTTCGGCAGTTTGAGGCCTGGAGTAGCTTCACTTCAGGTATTATGACTTGTACGTGTGATCAGAATTGAATGTCGGAAAGTTCGGAGTTGATTCGGATGAAAAATTCTAAATTCGGAAGCTTTAAGTTGGAAGAGTTGACTAAGGTTTGTCTTTTGAGTAAACGACCTCGGAATCGGGATTTGAAGGTTCCAATAGGTTCGTATGATGATTTTGGATTTGGGCGTATGTTCGGATTGAGTATCGGGTCGCCCGGGAGCATTTCGGTGCTTATTATAGAAAGTTGGCATTTTGAAAGTTTTAGAATTTTCTAAGTTTGGTTTGAGGTGGACTTTGGTGTTATCGATGTCCGTTTGGGGTTCCGAGCCTTGGAATAGGTTCGTATCGTGATATATGACTTGTGCGTAAAGTTTAGCATCGTTTCGGAATGTTTAAGTATGAATCGAACGCGTTCGTCGAAGTTTGAAAGTTTAAAGAAAGATTTTGATCGTCGATTCATAGTTTTGATGTTGTTTGGTGTGATTTGAGGCCTCGAGCAGGTTTGTGTCATGTATTGAGACTTGTTGGTGTGATTGGACGCGGCCTCGGGTGTGTTTCGGAGGGTCTACGGGTCATTTCGCTATGTTGAGTTGTTGTTTTTTGAGGTCTCGTGCGCCCTTGTTCGCGTTCTCAAGGAAAGGGTCGCATTCGCGTAGAGGAAAATGGGAGAAAAGAGTCTGTGAATCGCGTTCGCGGAGGCAGATTCGCGTTCGTGAAGAAGAAATTTCTGCTGCACAAGGCTGATTTTGGAAGCTTATATCTTGTAATTTATAAGGAATTTGGAGATGCTACAAAAATGAAAGTTGTAGCTCTTGGTGTCTAGTTTATAAAAAGTAAAACCATTTGGCATATAGAGTTTTGTAAAAAAAAGAAGTTATGGCCATTATACTAGAGGCTGTCTGGAGGAGTTGTGCAGCTTGCTCTTCGCGATCGCGATTGAGTTCATAGTATTATGAGTAAAGTTTATCTTCAAATAATTTCGGAATCCGGGCACGTGGGCCCGAGGGTTGACTTTATTGACTTTTCGAGCGGAGTTGAGAATTGTTATGAATTGATTTATTATGAGTATTAGAGTATATTTTTATTGGTTTGCACATTGTTTGACTAGTTTTGGAGTGACGAGCATCGGTTTGAGGTGTTAGAGTGGCGTTGGAGCCGGTTATGGAACTTCAGAGCGAGGTAAGTCTCCTGTCTAACTCTGTGAGGGGGAAACTACCCCTAGGTGATGTATTTGATATGAGCCACTTGTTGCGGGGGCTACATATGCACGAGGTGATGAGAGTCCGTACGTAGCTAGATTCATGTTATGACCGGGTAGACTTAGGTTCCGATATCCGCACTCTCGACCTCAAATAACCCGAGTTCGGTCACCAAGGAAGAAACCAAATAGCAATCACAGACACCAGCCCCGACCGAACCAGAAAAGCAGGGGACGGGCGAGGATGACGACTACGGAGTTCCCAGGTCTTCCATAGCCCCTGACGATTCCGATGCCACCATGTCAACGGTCGAGGAGCTGGAGCAAGTCATATTGATCGAGCACCTGCCCGATCGGAAGGCATACCTGGGCACGAGGTTAAGTCCCGAGCTCAGGAAAAAACTCATTGAATTCCTTATAGCTAACATAAATTGTTTCGCTTGGTCCCATCTTGATATGACAGGGATCCCGCCAGAAATAACTACTCACAAGCTGAGCTTGGATCCGAAGTTTCACCCGGTTAAACAGAAAAGGAGGCCTCAGTCCGAAGTCAAGCAAGCATTCATCAAAGACGAGGTATCTAAACTCCTTAAAATAGGTTCCATTCGGGAAGTTAAGTACCCAGACTGGTTAGCAAACGTAGTAGTGGTCCCGAAAAAGGGAAATAAATTAAGAATGTGTGTAGACTATAACGACATAAACAAGGCATGACCTAAGGACTCTTTTCCTCTACCCAACATCGATCGCATGATCGATGCGACGGCCGGCCATGAGATCCTCAGCTTTCTCGATGCATATTCCGGGTACAACCAAATTCGGATGGACCTAGGCGATCAGGAAAAAAGTTCCTTCATCACTAAATACGGCACCTATTGTTATAATGTAATGTTGTTCGGATTAAAGCACGCCGGTGCCACTTACCAAAGCCTAGTAAACCGGATGTTAGAAGAACAAATAGGAAAATCGATAGAGGTTTACATTGAATAAATGTTAGTAAAGTCTATGCGAGCAGAGGACCATTTGGTACATTTACAGGAAACCTTCAACATACTAAAGATATACAATATGAAGCTGAGCCCGGAGAAATGTGCATTCGGGGTCGGATCCGGAAAGTTCCTCAAATTTATGGTGTCCAATCGGGGAATCGAGATCAATCCGGACAAGATCAAGGACATAGAAGACATCACCGTCGTGGACAATGTCAAGGTCGTTCAAAAGCTAACCGGGCGCATAGCCGCCTTGGGCTGGTTCATTTTAAGGTCTTCCGATAAGATCCACTGGTTCTTCTCGTTATTAAAGAGGAAGAAGAATAACTTCTCATGGACCCCGGAGTGCCAACAAGCTTTGGAAAAACTCAAGCGGTACCTTTCGAGCTCACCTTTGCTTCATACTCCGAAGGCAGACGAGCACCGTACCTATACTTAGCGGTATCCGAGATAGCGGTAAGTGGAGTCCTAGTTCGAGAAGAGGAAGGTACGCAATTTCCTATCTATTATGTTAGCTCCCTCTAGGCGAGGCCGAAACTAGGTATCCTCACCTGGAGAAATTTGCGCTCGCTTTGCTAAGTGCCTCCCGGAAGTTAAAGCTGTATTTTAAATGCCATCCCATATGTGTCATAACTAGTTACCCGTTAAGAAACATAACACATAAACTCGAGCTCTTGGTACGATTGGCCAAATGGGCCGTGAAAATTAGCGGGTACGATATCAAATATTGACCCCGAACCGCCATCAAATCCCAAATTTTGGCAGACTTCGTGGCTGACTTCATGCCGGCCTAATACCCAAAGTCGAAAGGGAATTGTTGTTGAACTCGGGGACTTCCTCGGGGATCTGGACCCTCTTTACGGATGGTGCCTCGAACACAAAAGGGTCCAGGCTTGGCATCGTGTTGAAGCCACCCACGGGTAACGTAGTTAGACAATCTATTAGAACTGTGAAATTGACTAACAATGAGGCCAAGTATGAGGCCATGATTGCAGGTCTCGAATTGGCAAAAGCCTGGGGGCCGAAGTGATCGAAGCTAAATGTGACTCCTTCCTTGCAGTGAATTAAGTCAATGAAATGTTAGAAGTAAAAGAGGAACGAATGCGAAGATACCTGGATAAACTACAGGTAACGCTACATCGATTCAAGGAACGGACCCTGCAACATATACCTCGGGATCAAAACAGCGAAGCCGATGCTCTAGCTAACTTGGGGTCGTCCGTTGATTACGATGAATTCAATTCAGGAACGGTCGTACAACTCATGAAATCGGTAGTGGAAGAAGGCCACACCGAGATAAACTCGACAAGCTTAACCTGGGACTGGAGAAACAAGTATATAGATTACCTGAAGACCGGGAAGCTACCCTCGGATCCTAAATAATCAAAGGCTTTGCGCACGAAGGCGGCCAGGTTCATCCTGTCCGAAGATAACACCCTATTCAGAAGAACATTTGATGGCCCACTTGCCATATGTCTGGGGCTGGGAAACACCGAATACGTTTTGAGGGAAGTTTATGAAGGCACATGTGGAAACCACTCAGGGGCCGAATCGTTGGTTCGTAAAATAATCAGAGTCGACTATTACTGGATCGATATGGAGAAAGATGCTAAGGAGTTCGTACGGAAATGCGGCGACTGTTAGAGGCATGCACCGATGATCCACCAGCCCGGGGAGCTGCTGCATTTGGTCTTGTTACCTTGGCCATTCATGAAATGGGAAATGGACATCGCCGGCCCCCTACCATGGGCACCCGGTAAAGCTCAATTTATATTATTTATGACTGACTATTTTTCTAAATGCGTTGAAGCTCAGGCATTTGATAAAGTCAGGGAGAAGGAAGTTATTGATTTTATTTGGGACCACATAATATGTCAGTTCGAAATGCAGGCCGAGATCGTATGTGACAACGGAAAGCAGTTCATCGGCAGTAAGGTGAGCAAATTTTTCGAGGATCATAAGATCAAAAGGATCCTATAGACACCCTATCACCCTAGCGGGAACGGGCAAGCAGAGTCTACAAACAAGACCATACTCCAAAACCTTAAGAAGAAACTGACTGATGCCAAAGGAAAATGGAAGGAAATTTTGCCCAAAGTCCTGTAGGCATACCGTACGACCTCAAAATCTAGTACCAGGGCCACCCTATTCTCGTTGTCTACGGCGCCGAAGTGCTAATATCGATTGATGTAGGAGAACCGAGTTTCAGGTTCCGATATGCTACTGAAGAGTCAAACGGTGAGGCCATGAGCACGAGCCTGGAACTATTGGACGAGAGGCATGAAGCCTCCCTCGTCCGATTGGTCGTCCAAAAATAATGGATCGAAAGGTACTAAAATCGGAGAGCCAACCTCCGACACTTCAATATCGGGGACTTGGTGTTAAGAAAGGTGACACTAAACACTCAGAACCCCAACGAAGGGAAGCTGGGACCGAATTGGGAAGGTCCATATCGAATTATCGAGATTACCGATAAAGGTTCATACAAACTCGAAGCAGGGAACGATGAACATTTACCAAATAACTGGAACGTAACCCACTTAAAACGATACTAATGCTGAGGTACAACCCTATTCATTCTTTTCTTTACATATATTGCGAATTGGACTAAAACTTGCAGGAAACAGCCAAAGAATGATGCAGTTGTTAGGCCTGAAAGTATGCGTTGCACTCTTTCTCCCTTGAACCGGTTTTATCCCAAATGGGTTATCCGGTAAGGTTTTTAATGAGGCAACAGTGGATCATGCTAACTTAGAATCAAAGAACGATTATGAATCGGAATCGATGGTCGCATCAACAGTATCCGAACCCTCTCGACGATCGACCTCGAATACTGGGGGCTATTACCCTCGGGTAATAATTCTAGCAAGGAAGGAAACTTTGTGCTTGAACAGTCTGGGCTCGGTGGATAGGATTTATTGTAAGGGCCAAACGGTCAAAGTGAACTGTGCCCGCGTAGACCACCCAGGCCATAACACGAAGCTTGTACATACAATCTTGTATATTGCGCACAAGAATGAAAGAAAGTTTCTACCTTGCAGACACATATTTTGCCCCTTAAGACTATTATATTTTTCTTTAAGGATATCGAGCCCAAGGGTCGCCTCTATCCGGATCCAAGAGATCACCCCCACTCGGGGACTGTCGTCCAAGACAAGTTCTGACGGCTTGGGTATCGAAGCCCAAAGTTACAAAGCCTATTAGGCAGTTCCTGAGCTCAAAAGGCTACGGCCACCCTAGAAACGGCTCGGAGACATACGAAGCCCGTAATCGAAACATAAAGGCCTTCAAAAATTCCAAACCAGTTCAAAGGCTACCCTCGGCAAAACTATAATCTAAAAACATCTAAACAAGCACTTTGGGGAAAGTTTCCGTTCATACCGAGCCCCCCACAAGATTCAAAAAAAATTACATCGAGAACGAGTCTTGTTCGAACCTCCGAACAAGACCTTATTTCTACGTTTTATTCCATGCCAAGGCATTTGAAAACTTTGCATTCATAAAGGGGAAGCCAAAAGAAACGAACTCAAAAATCGCCAAACGGAAAAAAGCCTTATATACATTGCAATAAAAGTCTTTTACAAAGTCCAACGATAACGGCCTCAACAAAATGAACAAAATACAAAAACAAAGAAAAATCCCTAAGGCACCTAAGCCTGATCTTCACCAGAACCCGCCTCGTCACCGGAGCCGTCGGGGTCTTCTCCATCCTCGGGTTCGTCGGAGCCCTCAGAGCCTTCTTCACCCTCGGGGTCAGCCAGCTTCTTGGCCTTGGCCTCGAGCCTTTTTGCATCTTCGATCTCGACCGACAGGTCGAAACCCCGAGTAGGGAAATCCTCGAGAGCCTCCCTTCGGGACAACCACTTCACGTACTCGACAGTAACTTTCAGGTAGTCCTGGGCTGCCTCAGCATCAGCCCAGTACTGGGCCACCATCTCTGCAGCATCGGCCCTTGTTATTTCCGATGCACACTTTGTTGTTTCGAGCTCCTTGCCGAGCGCATCCCGTTCAGCAATGGCCGAGCCCAGTTGAGACTGTAGGTCTTCGATTCGTTGAGCCCGTGCTTTGGCCTTCTCTCTCGCCACTCGGAGTAGGACCTCCACTGATGCCAGCTGCTCCCGGGCAGTCTCTTTCTCCGAAGCCAATCGGTCCATTTTTCCTTTCCACCCTTCAGCCATGGCTTGACCTCATCCATCTCGGCTAGGAGTTAGTCGATCCTGTCAACCTTCTGTTGGACCTGTGGGGTTTGGCCGTTAGTCGCCATGTCTAACTCATCATCACTAACTTTAAAAATATTTACCTGTTCCACCAGGTCGGCATGCTCCTTCTGAACCGCATCCAACTCAGCCCGAAGACTCTTGGCTTCTTCTTCAGATTGCTCGCTGAGAAGCTTATACATGTCCCTCTTTTCAGCAAGCTCCTTGACCTCAGCCTCGAGCTGGTTAACCTCAGCCCGGTATCGGAGGAAACTTTCATGATGAAGTACCGAGGCCTACAAAAATATAAAGGAAAAAAGAAAAGGCATGAGAGATATCAAAAACTAAATCCGAAGATGAAAGAGTGTAATGCCGCCTTACCCGGTTCAGTGCCTGTTGTGCTTCGTTAAACAAGCACGGCATATCCACCTCGTTCATTTTTACCTGTTCTTCTTCAGTTACCAGGCACCAGAGGTAGCTTGCTATTCCAACGGGGGCGGAAAGAACCCGAGCATCCTCCGGGACGATGATGATTATTGACCTCTTTTGGCCGGGATCCATGCTCGGGGCGGGGAACCGGTTGATTAATTTTGGGCTCAAGTTCAGCCCGCCGACCTCCAAAGATGGTTCTTTCCTCGGCACCTCCAAATCACCAAACCCGAAGAAGTATTCCAGGGCGGTTGAGTCTACACCTTCAAAAAAGGAACGGAGGGGATCATACACACCATGAGCCCCTTCGTTGGACCGCTCCTTTGTCGTTCGAGCCTCTTTGAGCATAGACTCGGTATAAGAAGAAAACCCTGAAATGTCTGTTACAACGAGTGTCTTCTTCGGGGCATGGCCGGCATCCCGGGAAGTCTCGGCTCCGGTCTCCTCATCGACTTCCCTAATCTGAGGGAGATCAGTCTCATGAATCTCTCGTTCAGCAACCACCCACCCTTCGGGGGAGATCTTTCTACGGGCCACGAGAATATCATCTTCCTCGGGCTCATCCCTGAGCCGATAAAGCAAGTCTGAGTCAGGTGCTCGAGAGCCAGAACTCTCCTTTGTCTTGCGGGCCAATCTTCTCCTTGGTTTCTTCTTCTCTAAGCTCGGGGAACTCGGAGCCTTTCTTTTTTTCTTCTCTCCTGCAGCAGCCCGGGGCTGTCCCGGGGTGGAGGGATCAACGGACAAGTCCTCATCCCCTACTGAAGGCCTAAGCTCTATGGTCTTAGACAAGCCTGCGAAAAGAACAGAAAGGAAACGAGAATGTGATGCTAAAAGGGGAGCCTAATGTTACTTATTCGGAAAAGAGGTCTTACCGTGAGAACGAGCCTCCCAACGGCCCTTCGAGAGCTCGCGCCATGAGCGCTCAAAATAAGGCATCTGCGAGCAAATGCCCTCGATCCACTCCTTAAGCCGAGGAATGGCGTTTGGGACTCGAGCAAGGGCTGCACCACAGCAAATACCGATGAGAAAAAAGGAGATAAAACATAAAATCGACATTTAAAAGAAGGTTATGCTTACGTGATACATTCCACTTCTCGGGGAATGGCCTGAACTCGGTAGGGATCAAGTCTGCGGTCCTCACCTGGATAAAGCGTCCCTGTCAGCCCCGATCCTGGTCCTTGTCGATGCTTGAAAATGGGGCTTTGCTGGCCTGATGTACGATCTTTATCAGTCCCCCCCCCCCCGGAAGATTCGGGGACTGTACATGCGGAGTAGATGGTCGATGGTGAACAAGCAAGAGTCGATTTTGTTCACAAAGAATCGGAGGAGGATTATGATCCTCCACAGTGATGGGTGGATCTGACCGAGGCATACTTCATACCTCCTACAGAAGTCCAGAATAACCGGGTCCACCGGGCCCAGTGTGAAGGGGTAAGTGTAAACACTAAGATACCCCTCCACACGGGTAGTAATGTTGACATCGGGCCCGGGGATTACTATGTCCTTATCCGCGAACCGTAATCCTTACGAACCGCAGGAAGGACGACCTCGGTGATGGAGCAAATGTACCTAGATACCGCTTCGCATCGGCCTTGCACCGATGAGGGTTTTTCGACCTTAAAGTCGTCCGCGATCGAACACCGCCCGGGGACGAACATTTTCAAGGGAGGCTTGGCTGCCGGTTCATCGGTAGCCACGCCCGGAGCGGACCTCTCAAGGTCAACCACATCAGAAGTCGTCTCGTCTACTTTGATGGTCGGCCGTGAAGAAGAAGTAACAACTTTTTGGGGAACAGTCATAGAAGTCTTCGCCATTGTTATCTAGAAAAATGTTAGGAGAAGTGAGAAGGAAGATTGGGAGATGAAGGATAAAAGCTTGCCGAGAAAATCAAATGTGCTGGTTTGGGTAAAAGATAAATGAAAACTTGTGATTTGCTGAAAACTCTTGAAGAATGAAGGTAAAATGTTGGGGTATGAAAAAAGGCGGTAATATCCTGAAGGTAGAAGCTTGGTCAAAAGTAAAACATGAATGAAGGAGGGGGGGTATTTATAGAGGTTTCGTGCCTTTTCGTGTCCAGGGACGGTCTGCCGATGGCCAACACGCATTTGAGGTCATTAGAAGAGACGTTTCAGATTCTTTGTCATTTTTGTCACGGCGTATTGAAGAAGGAATCGAGGTGCTCGTACCATTTTTCGTTGTTTCCATAAACTCACTCTTCGAGAAACGAGGGGACTATCTATATACGGGTGAAACCGAGTCCGTGGGACGCCTCGATTTCCGATAAAGTGAACAGAGCAAGAAACGTAAAGGCAAGGGACCGAAATCGAGGCAAGAAGCCCTTTGGTCCGGGATCCGGGCACCCTCGGAAGTATCAGGGCCATGACCCCCAGGTCCGGTTCGAACCCCAAAAGCCTCGGAGAGCATTACCAGACAATCGAGCACGACCAACAAAAGGTCGTGATATCCGCGACCGGCCGGATATCACGGCGTGAATCTCGGCACATATCGGCAGAGAACCGGTGATTAGTTAAATGAAAATTTTTTACCTTTTATGGAATTCTACTTAGGGTAAAACTTCCCTACTATATAAAGGGAGTGTGATTATTCATTAAGAATATTATAACACGCATATCAAGGCAATATACTCTTATTTTCTCTGTCATTCAAAGTTCTTATTCTTGTTTATTATTGCTTCGTTATTGTGAGTCCGGGATCGAGGGCAGTCATCTCATTAAGGCTCTTACTAAGTCCGGGATCACCTCTCTTGATCGGTTTGATAATTTATCATGTCCTTTATCTGTTTAATCTAACGCAATTTATCGTTTGTATTGAATTAATCCACGTATTCTTAAAACCCCTTACAAATATAATTGTTATCCGTTTTTTAGGGTAAACAATGATTTCCTGCAATTTTGTAGCTTACATGGCTTAATGATTTCTTGCAAAACTCTGTTCACAGTATAATCTTACCATGTTGGGCCCGTGCATAGTACGGGCATTCCTTGCTAGTACAAGATAAAAACAAAGCAAAACCAAACCATGTTAGGAGAATTATTTTTGGTTGGTAAATAAAAATTAAAGACGTAATTGAGATGCATCAAAAGATAGCAAGAAGAGAAGTTTTACTCATGCTTATAGCCAACTACAAATTACTATACATATATGACAAAAGATATGTAAATCAAATACTAGGTTTATTTATGTATATGTGGCTTTAGATGATTTGAAAATGTCTACGGCAAATAGGCACGGTATATAACCATTTATATGGGAAGGGGGTATTACTTCATTCGTATAAGGATTCCAAGCAAATTTGAATTAGGATGAGGTTTTTGATGTGACAATTTACCCAAGAGGCGATTCTCGTTTCAAAATATATTTTAATTTTTAGAAGATATAAAAGTTGGTTAATATTTCGGGGTCGTACAATATTTAGTCTAAAATATTCGTACTTTTATAATAATTTATTATTATATTATCTATATTTATATTAAAAGCACGAAAGCCCTTAGCGAAATGTCGTTCGCCTTTTTTTACCTTTTAAACGTAGATTTTAAATTAGACAAAATTATAATTTAATTATTTTCTTAATATTTAGCACTTTAAAATCAACTAAAAAATTTTATTATTAGAGTTTTCCTTATTTGAACAGTGTAAAAGCTTTTAATATTTATGAATTTAAAATAGAGTAAATTTCTTATTTATAAAAATTCTTTCCTTAGAAATATCCTATGTAGTTACCTAACTTTGACTTTGTTAAATTTCCTTACCTAAATAAATAAACGAAATTTTGGTCTAAGGGTAAAAGAATCTTTCGGTTACAATTTGTTTCCAACATGAATGACGTGAGGTTGGCACTATTTAAGAAGGAAAAAAATTGTATTAATATCCTTTTCAAAATAAAAGAGAGTTAGTCTATCGTGGGTCTCATTAGTAGAAGCCGAGCAAAATTAAGTCTTCTTTTCGAATTCATTGAGGTTGTTTTGTATTTGTTGATGATTGAATGAATGCTCTTGGTTACACTAAAAAAGTTAATTTGTCCTGAAGTTTGCACTATAAATTGAAGAACTTCAGACTAATTTGTAAGTTTGTACTATAAAGTAAGGAGAAACTGAAGTTTGCCCTTGCACTATGAACTGAAGTTCCTGAAGTTTGCACTACAAATTGAAGAATTTCAGACTAATTTGTCTAAAGTTTACACTATAAAGTGAGGGGAAACTGAAATTTGCCCTTGCACTATGAACTGAAGTTCCTGAAGTTTGCACAACAAATTGAAGAACTTCAGACTAATTTGTCTGAAGTTTGCACTATGAAGTGAGGGAAAACTGAATTTTGCCCTTTGCACTATGAACTGAAGTTCCTGAAGTTTGCACTACAAATTGAAGAACTTCAGACTAATTTGTCTGAAGTTTGCACTATGAAGTGAGGGAAAACTGAATTTTACCCTTTGCACTATGAACTGAAGTTCCTGAAGTTTGCACTACAAATTGAAATACTTCAGACTAATTTGTCTGAAGTTTGCACTATGAAGTGAGGGGAAACTGAAGTTTTCCCTTGCACTATGAACTGAAGTTTGCGTGATTACCTTTGCAAGTCAGGCCAAACTTCTGGCAAAAATATCTGAAGTTTTGCTTTGATAAGGCTACACTTCAGGCAAAAAATTTTGAAGTTCAAACTTCAGACATAAATTTTTACTACTTCAGGCCCGTATGCCTAAAGTTACCGAAAAGTAGGTACGCTTGCAATTTTTTTTGCAAAGCGGGTATATGTTAAAATGTGACCCAAAAACTAGATATAGATGCAAATCCCCCAACATTGTGAAAGTAAAACCTAACTAAATGGAGAGGGTGGCAAAAGTGGCCCAAAGCCATTCAACTCGCCCAACCCGCTCAGATTTTAATGGGTTGGCCATGAGCTACTTTAATGATGGGTTAAGTTTGGGCACAACCCAACTTAACCTATTTATTTTTAGTAGTGGTGTGTATGGATTTTCCTAGAAAATGAGTGATTTTATCACTTATTTTCCATGTTTGGTTGGTGAGTGAAACGTTTTTCAAAAAATATTTTTTAGTATTTAGTTAGAGTCGAAAATATGTTTTTAGAAAATATGTTTTTATGCTACTCTCCTCAACCCCCTCCACCCAAATCCCCATGTTTCCTAGCCTCCCCCCCCTCCCCCCCCCCCCACCCCACCCACAAAAAAATTACTAAATCATCGCAAATTTCTGTACATGATTAGACCTTATAAACAAAGATTTTGTACATGATTAGAATATAAGATGCCCTATCTATACAAGTAACTCAAAAGTGGAGCTCTATACCGCTCCATCTGCAAGAATTTCTTTTCTGACACGAAATAAATCGGGGCTTTAATATGGTATCCAAAGTAAAGCTCCTTGGCAACTGGGAGAATAATTCAAATATCTCTCAAATAGAGACCCTTCAAAACTGCATCAATTATCCTCTAGCAAAGGATATCATACCAGGCAACTGAATAACACCAATGAAGTACACGGTAGGAAGGTAGGTAATTTGCAGCAATAATGTATTCAGGGACGGAACATTCTCATAACCTTAGAGACTTGAAGCCGACAGAACGGACACCTGGAAACTGCAGACGAGCATCTACGACAAAGCACATGACCACAAGGGACTAAAGTAACGTCAACTTCAGTGTTGAGACAGATCCGGCACAACCATGCTGCTTTAGCTGTGTCAGCTTCTTTCGTAGCCATGTCAAACTTTTCCTGCAAATTCACAAGGTTCACCAAGTTCATATTCTAAATTTTGACTGTCTACCCGACACACAACAATATTTGTAAACTTTGAGAGGCCGATTCATGATAATATGGTAGTCATTCATAGGGACCAAGAAAATGACATTATGTTTCTAGAAAAGCAACCACTAAAAAAGAGGTGGGGGTATTAGCATTATATTTGTTATGAAAATAATTATATTATGGATGTTCATTTATTACTCCGCTATAGATAATCTTCCTGAAGAAGATTATCCATTTAGTACTCTGTTGAAGTTTATCTACAAGCAGCTGATGCAGGCAGGTTGCCAGCAGCTCAATGAAATGATTTGCAGCAGCTTCTTATTAAAGAGGCAGGTTGCAAACAGCTCATGCAGACAGCTTACAAGCAGCTAAAGAAAAGCCTTACAACTGCTTCCTGAAAAGCCTCGCAGCTGCTTCCTTTCTTCTATAAATAGAGCAGTTTTCAGTTCATTGTGTACATAAGTTTGAAGTTTGAATAATATATCAGTTTCTCTCTATACTTGTCTTTACTTTACAGTTTTTATTTTATAACACGTTATCAGCACGAGACTCTGCCATCTCGAGAAAATACTTTGAAAGTATCAGAGGTACGAACTTTCTTTTTCTAAATAATGTCAAATCTTTCTAAACTTGAGTTTGTAACCCTAGATATATCGGGCAAAAGCTACATGTCTTGGGTGCTTGATGCTGAAATTCATCTTGATGCGATGGGTCTAGCAAACACCATCAAAGATAAAAATCAGGCATCAAACCAAGACCGTGCCAAAGCAATGATATTCCTACGTCATCACCTTGATGAGGGCCTGAAAATGGAATATCTTACTGTTAAAGATCCAGTCATACTGTGTAATAATTTGAAAGATAGATATGACCACCTGAAGATGGTCGTTCTTCCACAGGCACGTTATGATTGGACTCATCTAAGTCTACAAGATTTTAAATCTATCAGTGAGTATAATTCTGCTATGTTCAGAATTATTTCCCAATTGAAACTATGTGATGATAATATTACTGATCATGATATGTTGGAGAAAACTTTCACCACTTTTCATGCCTCGAATATGCTCTTGCAGCAGCAATATCGAGAGATGGGATTTAAAAAGTATTCTAAACTTATATCACATTTTCTTGTAGCCGAGCCACATAATGGGCTATTAATGAAAAACCATGAAGCCGACCTACTGGTTCTTGTCCATTCCCTGAAGTGAATGGGACGAACTTCCACCAAGCTAAGCGTGGAAGAGGACGTGGCCCCAGTCGTGGTCATGGCCGTGGTCGGGGAGGAAACTCTAATCGTGGTAATAACAATGCACCAAAGAACCCTCCTCACCACCAGCAGTGAAAAAAGAAGGAACAAAAGCATGAAGCGGTGCAAGAAGCAAAGCCAGAAAATGCATGCTATAGATGTGGAGGAAAAGGAAGGAACAAAAGCATGACGCGGTGCAAGAAGCAAAGCCAGAAAATGCATGCTATAGATGTGGAGGAAAAGGGCACTGGTCACGTATATGTCGTACGCCAAAGCACCTGGTTGAGCTGTATCAAGCCTCCCCGAAGAAGACAGAGAAAAATGTTGAAGCAAATTTTATTTCTGAAGATAATTTAGACTTCATGCATTTGGATGTAGCTGATTATTTTGCACTCCCAGAAGGAGAAACAAGTCATGTGATCGGTAGTGAATCTGTAGAAATGTAAATATTTTAATTTTTGTTGTTTGTAGTAGATAGTATGGTTATGTAATTGTTGTACATAAATAAAAGTTATGCTTTGATAATAATGTTTACTATCATATTTATTTTGTTTATGTCATTTTGAAGAATATGGATAATCCTCAAATTATGTTTGGATCAAAAACCAATCATGAAGATATTTGTGTAATTGATAGTGGAACAACTCATGCCATATTCAAAGATCAGAAATACTTTTCTTATTTGCATAAGGAAAAAGAAAATGTTTCTACAATTTCTGGTAATATAAGTTTGATTGAAGGCTCCGGAAGAACTATTGTATTTCTGTCTAAGGGAACAAAACTTATTATAGACAATGCATTATTCTCCTCCAAGTCCCGAAGAAACTTGTTGAGTTTTATAGATATCCGCCGAAATGGGTATCATGTTGAGACAATAGATGAAATGAACGTGGAATATCTTTGTATTACAAAGAATATTTCTGGCCAGAAATGCATTGTAGAAAAGTTACCAACTTTATCTTCTGGCTTATACTATTCAAAGATTAGTACAGTTGAAGCACACTCTATCGTAAACCAGAAGTTTACTGATTCAAATACTTTTGTGCTTTGGCATGGCCGTTTGGGCCATCCTGGATCAATAATGATGAGACGAATTACTGAAAATTCGAGTGGTCATCCATTAAAGAACCTGAAGATTCTTACAAATGATGAATTTTCTTGTGATGCTTGTTATCAAGGCAAAATGATCACTAGACCATCACCAATGAAGGTTGGCATTGAGTCCCCTACCTTTTTAGAACGTATACATGGGGATATATATGGACCTATTCACCCACCAAGTGGGCTGTTTAGATATTTTATGGTCCTAATAGATGCATCTTCAAGATGGTCTCATGTTTGCCTACTATCATCTCGCAACCTGGCGTTTGCAAAGTTATTAGCCCAAATAATTCGATTAAGGGCACAATTTCCAGATTATCCTATAAAGGCTATTCGCCTTGATAATGCTGGAGAATTCTCATCTCAAGCTTTTGATAATTCCTGTCTATCAGTTGGAATAAAAGTTGAACATCCTGTAGCTTATGTTCATACTCAAAATGGCCTTGAAGAGTCATTTAATAAACGGCTGCAATTGATAGCAAGACCGCTACTTATGAAAATAAAATTGCCCACTACTGTTTGGGGTCATGCTATCTTGCACGCAGCATCACTTATCCGTCTCAGACCAACACATTATAATAAATATTCTCCGTCACAATTAGTTTTTGGTCATGAACCAAATATTGCCCATCTACAAATTTTTGGATGTGCTGTATATGTGCCAGTAGCACCACCACAGCGCAGTAAGATGGGCTCCCAAAGAAGGTTAGGAATATATATTGGGTTTGAATCACCCTCTATTATTCGCTATCTTGAACCATTGACGGGAGATTTATTTACTGCTCGATTTGCAGATTGTCGATTTGATGAAACAAATTTCCCACAATTAGGGGGAGAGAAAAAGGAAATCAAAAGAGAAATTGTGTGGAAAGTTTCATCATTATCTCATTTTGATCCACGTACCCCTATATGTAATCAGGAGGTCCAGAAGATCATCCATTTACAAAATATAGCAAATCAAATGCCAGACGCGTTTACTGATTTGAAAAGGATAACTAAGTCACATATCCCTGCAGAGAATGTGCCTATACGAATTGATGTCCCAGCAGGACCATCTACTAGCATAAGAACTAGTGAACCTAAAGCACGCCTGAAGCGTGGTAGGCCTTTGGGTTCTAAGGATCGAAATCCTAGAAAAAGAAAATCGACAAATGATCAAAATGATATTATGAAGGGATCTCCTGAATAGACCCAAGATCTGATTAGTTCTGAGATTCCTGAAGAAATCAATGAACCCGAGACTCAAGTGAGTGAGGAACTTTTAATAAGTTCTACTGGTGATGGGATTAATTTAAATCGATCTGAAATAGTGGTGGATAATATTTTTGCATATAATGTTGCACTTAACATTATGCAAGATAGTGAGGATTGTGAACCCCGATCTGTCGAAGAATGTCAACAAAGATCTAATTGACCAAAATGGCAAGGGGCAATTCAATCAGAATTGAACGCACTTGCTAAAAGAGAGGTCTTTGGACCAGTAGTCCAAACACCTGCTGGTGTAAAACCAGTTGGTCATAAATGGGTTTTTGTGCGAAAAAGGAATGACCAAAATGAAGTTGAAAGATACAAGGCTCGCCTTGTCGCACAAGGATTCTCACAACGACCTGGAGTCGATTATGAAGAAACATATTCACCAGTTATGGATGCCATAACATTTCGATATCTCATCAGTTTAGCTTTACGTGAAAGACTTGAAATACATATGATGGATGTGGTTACAGCTTATCTGTACGGGTCACTTGATAATGAGATTTACATGAAAATCCCTGAAGTATTTAAAATGCCTGAAGCATATTCGAAATCTCGGGAAATGTATTCAATCAGATTACAAAGATCTTTGTACGGTTTAAAGCAATCTGGGCGCATGTGGTATAATCGCCTTAGTGAATATTTACTGAAAGAGGGTTACATAAATGATGTTATTTGTCCATGTATTTTCATAAAGAAAATGACATCAGAATTTGTTATACTTGCTGTTTATGTTGATGACATAAATCTTGTTGGAACTCCAGAAGAGCTCCAAAAGACAATTGAATATCTTAAGAAAGAATTTGAGATGAAAGATCTTGGAAAAACAAAACTTTATCTTGGATTGTAAATTGAACATTTAACAAACGGGATCTTTATGCATCAATCTGCCTATACAGAAAGGGTCTTAAAATGCTTTTACATGGACAAAGCGCACTCATTGAGTACACCAATAGTTGTTCGATCACTTGAAGTGAATAAGGACCCGTTCCGACCTCCAGAAGAGGATGAGGAACTCCTTGGTCCTGAAACACCCTATCTCAGTGCAATTGGTGCACTTATGTATCTTGCTAATGCTACAAGGCCTGACATAGCATTTTCTGTTAATTTACTAGCAAGATATAGCTCTTCTCCTACTCGGAGACATTGGAATGGGATTAAGCATATTTTGCGATATTTAAAGGGAACTCTTGATATGGGTTTGTTTTATGCTAACAAAGGTAGTGCAGATCTTGTTGGTTATGCAGATGCAGGTTATTTATCTGATCCCCATAAAGCTCGATCTCAAACCGGGTACGTGTTTACATGTGGAGGTACTGTCATATCATGGCGCTGCACAAAGCAGTCAATTGTTGCTACTTCTTCAAATCACGCTGAGATAATAGCTATTCATGAAGCAAGTAGGGAATGCGTATGGTTGAGATCAGTGATTCATTTTATTCAAGAAAAATGTGATTTGGAGTGTAATAAAAGATCCACAATTTTATACGAAGACAATGCTGCATGCATAGCCCAATTGAAGGGAGGATTTATAAAAGGAGATAGAACGAAGCACATTTCACCAAAATTATTCTACACACATGATCTTCAGAAAAATGGTGACATTGATGTGCAACAAATCCGTTCAAGTGAGAATCCGGCAGATTTGTTCACAAGTCTTTGCCAACTTCAACTTTTGAAAAGATGGTATACAAGATTGGAATGCAGAGACTCAAATATTTGAAACAAGATTTTCATCAGGGGGAGTGAAATACGTACTGTACTCTTTTTTCCCTACTAAAGTTTCTTCCCATGGGATAGATTTTTAATGAGGCAGCTAGAAATGCGTATTACTAAATATGTGTACTCTTTTTCCTTCACTAGGTTTTTTCCCACAGGGTTTTTCCTAGTAAGGTTTTAACGAGGCACAATACCTTTTAATGAACATCCAAGGGGGAGTGTTATGAAAATAATTATATTGTGGATGTTCATTTATTACTCCGCTATAGATAATCTTCCTGAAGAAAATTATCTATTTAGTACTCTGTTAAAGTTTATCTACAAGCAGCTGATGCAGGCAGGTTGCAAGCAGCTCAATGAAATGATTTGCAGCAGCTTCTTATTAAAGAGGCAGGTTGCAAGCAGCTCATGCAGACAGCTTACAAGCAGCTAAAGAAAAGCCTTGTAGCTGCTTCCTGAAAAGCCTCGCAGCTGCTTCCTTTCTTCTATAAATAGAGGAGTTTTCAGTTCATTGTGTACATAAGTTTGAAGTTTGAATAATATATCAGTTTCTCTCTATACTTGTCTTTACTTTACAGTTTTTATTTTATAACAATATTGACATAGTTCATTTCTACTTCACTGTTGAATTGTCTTTAGCATCCCATGAGTTCATAAGGCAATTAGCAGCAGATTTTAGCAGAGAAACTTGATAAACTTTTAATCAAATACTGTTTCGTGGAACCTCAATTGCAACCAACAAATTTGTATGAAAAATTCTCATAAAAAAGGAGAAGAAACTCGATACTCATTCCAAACAGTGTGTTGGATTAAAGAAAGGAGAAGAAAGAAAAGAAGCCTGTGTAGGAGAAAAGAACAGAGAGGAGAGGGAATGATAAAGAGCATTAGGTTTTTTCAGTCGCTTGCTATAGAAAAAACAAAGTACACAGTTAATTTAAAACCCTTCATATATATCTATTTTTGTCGGGCATGGTCAATGTTGGCAGCTAAAAGTTACTTCCCATTCTGTTTCTAGCCAAAAGATAAAAATAAATATAAAATAGAATCAAAGACAGAAAGGCTGAGCTTTTCAATGCTAAAGCTGAATATCCATTCATGGCAGTTGTGAACTCATAAGGACCGAACATATGCTGGAAAAATTGAAGTCACCACTCAAATTTAACTTATTTGTGATAATCAAGTTGTGCTCCATATCGTTTCAAATTTAGTATTCCATGAGGACTAACAACATAGAAATTTATTGTCACTTTGACAGAAAAGTCACTCTCAGAAGTTACTGTCACGAGATCTGTAAAGTTCAATGATCAGCTTGCAGACATATTTACCAAATATCTCGCACGTTCTCAAGTTAGTTATGTACGTAGGAAGTTCAGCACATACGATGTGTATGCACAGCCTTGAGGAAGAGTGTTAGATAGGTTAGTGTAGCACTGTACATATTAGTGTCCCACATTGGACAAGTGTAAAGCACTCATTGGAAAACATATATATATATAATTAGATAGAAGCATGAGGTGTAAAAGCCACGCATTCCTATAAATTCTCTCGACTACTATTTCTCACGCTAATTATCCTTTCATAAAGAAAGATGATAAAAATACTTCAAACTATTTTTACAAAGTAATATCTGAAAATTTCATGCAGGACAAAAACCTTAATATTCCCAAAAAATAGCCTCTCAACTGTATGGGTATTAATGATACAAGACAAAATCAGCCCATACATGGGGAGAAAAGTTATTCGTGAAGTCATTCTATCAGCACCCTTGATGCAGTATATTCACGCTATAGTGCTTTGATCAAAGTTGCCTCCTATGCTCTTTGTTTCGTTGTCAGATAAGGGAATAGTTCAGTATTGTCCCTTAATTGGTGACAGGCAATGTTACTTGATTCTTTGCTTTGCATTTTCTTTTGGACCACAAAGTAGAATCCTAAATTCCTTAAGTTAGGGTTTGAAAGATCTTTGTTTGCTGTAAACGAAGGTTTAACTCTCCTCATCACTAAAATTCAGCATTTTCCTTTTAACTTTTTTTTGGGTGATAAGCAGGTATCTATTTCGAATTTGTAGACTCTTGAGGTTGAGGAAAATATGCAAGCTAAGGACACGTGTGCATCAATGCACCAAGAAGAATTGGGGGAGGGGCAGCATGATCGTGTAAGTAGTAGGAAAAAATGCTGTGAGAACCAGAAATGGCAGATGTGCACTAAACAAGGAGAGATACATCAAATTATACATAGTTCACATTAGATACCTGCTCGAGCAAGAGTGCTGCTTGGGACTCCTTGAATTGCTCTTGCAATGTGATTGTTGTTTCTAGTAATGATTGCTTCTCCACATCCATACTGATTCCTGCTGCGGAAAGCATCTCCTGAACTGCCTGGACCAATTCTGCAGCAGACACTCGCCCATGCTGGAGTGCTTGAAGCTGCTGCCGCTGGTTCCCCTATGAGAAGCATCACTTAACTCTATAAGTAACAAAATTTCAGATCAATTTCGCAAAAAATATAGACCTTGAGCAAACTATTTGTTAGAATCCCAGTCGGTTAACTGTATGGACTATTTTCTCCTTATATGGCCTTTTTTTTTTTAAATTATTCTCCTTATATGGCTTTTGGACAATTTTCAGCACTTGAGCTAACTTATAGGTGAATTAGGTCTCATTTTTTCTCAACATGGCATCAAGGCACATGTTATGCTACTCCACGCTTCAGATGTCCACCCCTGGGCATATGAGGGTTGTTATAATCCTACACCAATTAAGCGCATGGGCCGTGTCAAAGACATAATTAAGTAAATAAAAGTGTGTTCTCTCTGACAACTTAATCTTTTAGATGAGATAGTCACACACTTCAACATGGTATCAGAGCAAGCAGAGGTCCTGGGTTGGAGTCTCACCGCCACTCAATATCAAAAAGAATTTCCACATGCTTAGCTCATCAAAAAGAATCACGTTTGCACGTGAGGGGGCGTGTTGAAGACATAATTAAGTAAATAAAAGTGTGTTCTCTCTAACAACTTAAGCTTTTAGATGAGATGGTCACACTTCAATAGGCCGTAATCTCCTTTTTATCGTTTTGGACGATCCTCACCACTTGAGCAAGCTTTTAGGGTAAGTTAGATCTAGGATCCACATTTCTTAACAATATTAAAAAATAAAAAAAAGAAAAGTGGTAAAAACACCAACCATTGAAGCTTTACTTGTTCTATTGGAAAATGAGAAAGAATTCCTCTAAAAAGCACAACGGATTTTAAAGGACGCATAATTCGACATATTTTGAGTCTTATTTTTCTAAAAGCAACAAAGATACCTATTGACGCTGAACTGTGGATCAAGGAGCTCTGTCAGAAGGATCCCTAAAAGACATATTCACACACCATGCTAAAGAAGTGGTTTTTACTAGGGTTCATATTACCCGTTGGTTTGCTCGAGTTGTTCATATTTATGAATTCCAACACTGTAAAGGGAAACAACGAAAAAAAGAAGACCAGCTGCCCTGGAATAACATCCAAGCAAGCTCTTTATTTTATCTTACTCTAAGAGGCTTACATATACTGCTAAGTTATTTGGTCTCCATGACCCAGGAAGGTGAAATTTCTTCACTTGGATCAAATCTAGGAATCAACCATAGATGTTAGCCATTGCTCATTCATCGAAAGATAACAGCCATGCAGTTGGATTTTTTTCGTGATTTTTTAGCGCTAACCGGACAGCACCTAGACTGTTGTAAATCACACTCTTCAATGCTCGAAGGGGATAGGACGGAAGAAAGTAAGGCCCAGAAGAACAGACTTGGAATGTAATCCTACAGGCAGTTATAAGAAAATGAAAGCGGAGGCATATGATGGAATAAAGAAACAGTTTGATCATTTTTGGCCGTCGCACATTTTCCATATATTTCTGGAGTACACAAAAGATAACTACATGTATAGATGGTTGGTTGGAGGTTGTGATAACAATGGTGGTCTTTAAAAACCAATTACAATTGCATTTCATTAAATATTACTGCAGTGAATCTGGAATTGCCAAAACACAATAGAATTATTAGGAAAGAAAGTTACTAGAATTTTCCAAACTCTACTACTATAAGCAAAAGACAGAATTGAGCTCATGTTTTTGCTCAAATCACTAAAAAATGAACTGCTGCTATAAAATATAAACCATTGGATTCTAAATCAGAAATTTAGCAAGGGTATGTACCTCAGAAGGTCTTGATTTAACTCTTCCAGCAACACCTTCACTCCTGGTACTATCCATTGTAACAGAATCCTCCAAGAAATCAGCTGAGTAATCCTCACCAGAGACTGTGACACTTTTGAACGAGAAGACATGAGAAGACAGAAGCTCAACCAAGCCCAGTGATGTTTCTACCTTGAATCTGTAGAGTGCTTGGCCTGCTGACGGTCTCACATTCTCTATAACCTTACCATACCTCAACTTTTCTCCATTCTGCTGCCGCCAAGCTACTATTTCTCCAGCATAAAAAGGTCTTAATGGGTGAAATTGAACTTGTAAAGCATCTTGGGGTAATAGTTCCCTGCCAAGAAGACCATCTTTTTCACTTTTGCTTCCATTAGCTTGCATCTGAGAACAAAGTTTCAAGATATCGACAAGGGCAGTCTCAGAGCCCTCAGGACAGAGGAATAGAGAGCCCATTGGTAATGAGATGGGGAAGTCCAAAACCCTGCTTACAGCAATTGCTATTACATCAGCAATAGAGACATAGTCTGGTGGTTCGGCAATCAGCACAGAAGTTTTACACTGTTCAACAAAGTAAAGGGCCCGGTTACGTGATGTATCCTTCCACTCCGGGAACAACGATTCCTGTCTAACTTGAGTTATATCCAAAGATTTTGGAAGGAGCACAAAGCGTGTATATAGACATTGAACAAATTTCAATTTCTCCGCAACCAATTTCAATGAACTTCTCATGAGCTCAAAGGTAGCCTGATCAATGCTAGGAATGTTGCTTGCCGTGCTACTGACCACAGTCCACATTGCAGCTTGAAAGGATCTGCTCAACAACTTGTGCCTTATAGCCTCTACTGGAACTGATCCAATACATTCCAAAGTTTGCAAAGGTTCTTCACAATATATTTCCTGGAAATAGCCCATTAACATCATATAAGAGACATTAATCATGCGGGAATACAGGAAGAACTTGTTAGTGTAGATTTAATCATTCAAGGAAGAAATGGGGGTG
Organism: Nicotiana tabacum; assembly: GCF_000715075.1. NCBI lineage: Eukaryota > Viridiplantae > Streptophyta > Magnoliopsida > Solanales > Solanaceae > Nicotiana > Nicotiana tabacum. Next base: position 76,325,280 of record NC_134091.1, read on the forward strand.
AAAAAATTCAAGTACATATAGCAAACATGAATTCTTCAGTGCACGAACATGACCAGAATCTTATGTAGAGTAGAAATTTATATAAGTAACCAGATACTTTTGGGTACCTCTATAACCACATCCGAAAGCTTTTTGATTCCAAAGGCAATGCATAACTTTCCAGGGAGATCTTGGTGGACAAACCTCAGCTTGGAAATATCAATATACTTGATGTAGCTAGAACCATAAGAATCTATGTATACACATGACCTAGCATGTACAAGTCTGCAATCATTATCAGGGACAACTGCTTCAGAACACCAAGTGCTCATGTCAGAAGTGTTTGCTTGATCACAGATGAAATGCACAATTTCCATCACAGCACGGAATTCATTTGGATTTAAACGCTGATATCCACATGCTTTTTGAAGATTCAAAAGCAGGGTCTTTGCGGAAGATATAGAAAGATTGTCCTGGAGGCCCAAGTCTTTAAGGATATTCACATAAGGCAGGTAGAGTGAAGGGAGTTCAAAAGCAAATGGGGAAAGATTAATTGTCAGACGTGTGAAAAGGCAGCTTGCTGTCACCAAACGTGTACCATTTGCGGCAGGCATGAAGGCCACTAGACGCAATGCCTCCTTGTCTGGCAAGGAAAAGAAAAGATGCAGAACAAAATTTCATCAGCTGACAAACAGAACCAGAAATGCGCACAACACAGCTTATCTACTTCAAATCAATATAAAGCAAATGAAGTCAGTCTTTCAGGAGAAAAAGAAAGCAAAAATTCCAAACTGAAATGGTCAGCTATCCTTACTACTCATGCCACCAGCACTTTTACAATGGGAAAGCGAACCATGCCGCCTAAGCCAACTCCACCACTCCTATGGTTCATGTGATAGTTTTAATGACGAATATATTACTCATAAACATGGTTCAAACTTGTCTAGTAATGCACTGATTGACATCAATATTCATTGCTGCCATATCAAATTGCCAATATGTTTCCAGGTGTGCCTTTTTTTAATTGACATGTTTACGACACATTTGGGGAAAAGTTTCACTTTGAGAATGCAAAAGGCAATGACATTTAGCACATTATGCTAAGTGAAGAAACCACAGAATTACCTAATCATAAGATCCTTGACTCCTTCCCCAGACACTCTCTACACAGCCAATACTAATTAATACTTTCAAAGTTACTTGAAATAAGCACCTTGAGGTGAGACAACGCATGCACCTCAATGCACCAGGGGCCTTGATTGTCCCAAAACACTTGTTGGTCATAATGGGAAGCAGATCACCATAAAGCACTTTGAAAAAAGGTTGATTCATTTTACATCTTACGCATATGTCCATCAAATTGATTTGAACTATATAAGATTCTGAAAGTTAGTAGAAGAAGAAGATAATGGAAGAAGCAGCCCATGAAACAAGAGAGGCAAAACACGACATGGTTCTGCACCATATGGCTATATCCATAAGAGTCTCAAAATATGCTTTAATTTGGGATAGGAGGCAACTCACTTTCTTCTTTGCTCTATTTGGTTAAATGATTTTTTGATTCTCATAACGAGCTTGTGAATTCAAATCTGTTACTTATAGTACGTCATTTCTGCCTTTCTAAATTATAGTATGGCTCTAAATACATTCAATTGGGAAATAATTTATACACATTTAGCGTATTTTGTTGTCCAATAAATTGAGTAAACTTTATGCCGAGAATTAAAACACAATAATTAAGTATTACCATCCCCACTTGCTAGTGCTGGACTCGAATCCAACTACCATTACATGAGTACCAGACATGAACATGACAATAAACACGTGGTTCATGTGCTACGCACAGAATTCGTATTATATTCCAGATTATTCTGTCGTCCACGCTTCAACAAACTAGGAAATTCAATAAAACCAAAGTAAGATCAATTTATTTCAAGTCCAATTTATTACTCTGTATAACCAGATTGCATCTGCTAAACAGTACAGTCAAATGAGCCAATGCTTTCTCTGCTTCTTGAACATAGTAACTAGAAATGAGCAATCAGTACACATGTTCCAGTCATTAATTTCTGGAGACTTATATGTTGATTTAAGCTCGCTGTGCACATACGTACTGCGGAGCACCTTTTATTCCTCATTATGATAGCAAGATATTGATCTACTTCCATGACAGCTTAATGACAACTTTTACAACCCACTGAAAAACTTCAAAAATGCAACTTGATGCTTGGATCATCACCAAACGCCAAATTAATCATACTACGCAATGAAACAATGTAGCAGTGATTGAGCCAATAAAAGCAGAGGAATTGCTAATCACACAAACGAGTTCCCAAGCCTCCAGCCATACTTTTCCAATAAGTTAGTGATAAACAATTGTAAAGCAGGGATGGTATAATGATTAGAAAGGAATCAACACATAAGTCACCAATGCAATCATTGCTACAAAGTTTGACAATACAACTAAATGTGATATAAGGGTTTAACCCAACATATAAAGTACCTTCATAGTTGGAATTGTAAGTCAGCGTTCTAAATAAAGGGAATAAAATCAGCAGGGAAGAGGATTGCTTTATCAACTTGCTATACCAATGAAATGGTTTGAAGTAAATTGCTTCATCACCTTTTTGTTTATACTTGTTAGATAGTTATGTAATTAATATATAATTAGTCCTAGTCCCACATGGAATAGGAATAGAATATGTATTGTGTATAGTTATAAATAGGGCTCATTGTATTATAATTAATTTACATGGTATCAGAACATGAGTGAGACACATCTGGGAAAGAAAACCCAGCCAAACAGTCGCCGTGCTTCAATTTCCGGCGACATTAAAGCACTTTGGTAAAAGATCGATGCTCAATTATGTAGCATCTTGTGGCGATCTCTTGATCCCAAGCTGATGCCTTTGTTTCGTCCATTCCATACATGTTATTTAGTTTGGGAAAAGGCTCGCACTTTATGCACTAATGACATATCTCGTTTCTATGATGTGATATCGCGAATGACAAACTTGAAGAAATAGTAATCGGATATGTCTACTTACTTGAGACTGTTGATTGACTTAATTATTAGGAAAGATTTGATTCTGATTGAGAAAGATTTGATTTTGATTGAGATTTGATTTTATTCTGATTGATTGTAATTGATTGTAAATTGATTGTAATTTATTTTTCTTCCTAAAATAGTCATAGGACTTGGTGTATAAATACCTTTGCAAGGATGTAAGAAATACACTGAAATACAAGAAGCCTTTTCTTCTTCTCAAAATCTATATGGTATCAGCTATTGCTGCCTTTTTTAGGTGAATTATCTCCCTCGTAGCACTAGGGCTCCGTTTTTATCAAAGAGGTCGAGTTTTCTCTCTCTTGGTAGCTGTCCACAACACAAACCTTTTCTGGTTCCGTCGAGACAGATTTGGTTTCCGGCGAGGTAGATTATTTTTGAGCAACTTTCTTCAGATTTCCTTCTGATTGGGCAAAAAATATGGAGACATTCAAGGAGACGGTTTCTGGAGAAATCTTGTCTTCGGATGAAATTCAGCTTCTTTGTCGCCTCCTAGCCAAACTTGACTCCGCTAATGTTGCCACATCCAATTATGTGTAATCAGTTACTGCCTTTGCCGCTCACCTTAATTCTTGGATTATTGATTCTGGTGCAAATAGACACATGACAGACTCTTTTAAAGGCATTCAAAACTATTCTCCGTGTCTCAAAGGAAATAATGTTAAAATAATCAATGGCTCTTTAACACATATCTGGAACAGGTTCTATCGTTTGTACTCCTAATATTAAACTATCATTTGTGCTCCATGTCCCTGAGTTTCCTGTCAATCTTTTATCTGTTAGTGCCATCACCAAAGCTCTAAACTATAAAATCGAGTTTTTTCCCGATCATTATTTTTTTCAGGATCTTCAAACAGGGAAAAGGATTAGCAGTGGTAGATCGCATGATGGCTTATATATATTAGATGGAATTCAAAACTCTGGTCACGCCTTTTTTAGGAAAGTAAGGATGTCAACCAAGAAATAATACAGCGCATAAACGATTAGGACACCCATCATTCTTTATTTTGAAGAGGTATATCCCAATTTGTTTTCAAGGACTCAATTTGAATCTTTGTTCTGTGATGCTTGTGAATATGCCAAGCATACTAGAAACTCTTATCATGTGAGTGATAATAGAAGCACAACTCCGTTTATGACTATTCATTCTGATGTATGGGGTCCTACACAAACTGTTTCTTTGTCTAGTAGTCGATGATTTGTTACTTTCATTGATTGCTGCACTAGGATGACTTGGGTATATTCGTTAAAAGCCAAAAGTGAAGTTTTATCTTGTTTTCAGTCATTTCATAAGATGATTTGTACTCAGTTTGATGCCAAAACAAAAATCTTGAAAACTGACAATGGCAGCGAAGACATGGATAAAAGATTTGGTGCTTATTTGGAGTCCAATGAGATAGTACATCAGATTAGTTGTCCTTACACTAGTGCACAAAATGGGGTCGCTGAAAGAAAAAAATGGCATTTGTTAGAAGTAGCATGATCTCTTATGTTCACTATGCATCTACCAAAACCTCATCGGGGGAATGCTATTCTAGCGGCTGCCTATCTTACCAACAGAATGCCACTTAAACCCCTCAATTTTCAAAGTTCTCTGGAAGCTTTAAAGGGTAAGAATGAATATATTGTTCCTCCAAAGGTGGTTGGGTGTATGGGAAACTTGATCCTAGAGCTATAAAGTGTGTTTTCATTGGGCATTCTCCGACACAGAAAGGTTACAAATGTTATCATCCTCCCTCCAGGAGATCTTTTGTTAGCATGAATGTTACTTTTCGAGAATCTGAGCCCTATTTTAGTATTACCTCATCACCTCTCAGGGGGAGAGCAGTAAGGAGGAAGATGTGATTCTACCCAGTTCCATTACTGGACCTCTTGATGACATTGTCACTAGGGGAAAGTGAAATTGGAGAAAGAATTCAGAGGGAGACTATTGGGCGTTTGGATAGGCCTGATCTGAAAACTTACTCAAGGAAAAATAGAGCAGAAAAAGTCATCATGCAATCTACCGAAGCTGAACTTCTTCTACTAGTAAGTTATCTACATTTCTTAATGAGTTAGATGAATCTATTGCTCACAGAAAAAGGAGTCAGATCTTGCACCACCAAACACCATTTATCTAATTTTATCTCCTATAATCTTTGTCTCCCTCCTATAGAGCATTTGCCTTGTTATTTCTTATGTGTCTGGAGGGTAGTTTTTGCAGATCCTAAATGGAAGCACGCTATGATTGAAGAAATGAAGGCCTTGTCAAAAAATGAGATTTGGAAACTTGTCACTTCACCATCAAACAAGAAGTTGGTTGGCTGCAAATGGGTTTTCACTGTGAAGCACAAAGCTGATGGTTCGATTGAAAGATTCAAAGCAAGATTGGTGGCTAAGGGATTCACTCAGACTTATGGAGTGGATTATCAAGAGACATTTACCCCTGTTGCTAAAATGAACACTATTAGAATTCTTTTGTTTTGTGCAGCTAATCTTGATTGGGATCTTGATGTGAAGAATGTATTTCTTCATGGAAACTTAGAAGAAGAGGTGTATATGGAGATTCCTTCTGGATTTGATAATGCACAAAGTCAAGGAAAGGTATGCAGATTGAAGAAAGCCTTGTACGGACTGAAGCAATCCCCCGCTTGGTTTGACAGATTCTGTAAAGCAATGATATCCTTTGGTTACCAACAAAGCAATGCTGATCACACCCTCTTCATAAGATATCATACAGATAAACTAACTCTTCTCATAATTTATGCTGATGACATAGTAATGACAGGAGATGACAAAGAGGAGATGGTCCGATTGAAGAAGTTGTTGGCACATGAATTTGAGATCAAGGATCTAGGAAAATTGCAGTACTTCTTGGGAATTGAAGTTGCTAGATCAAAAAGAGGAATCTTTATTTCTCAGAGGAAGTATATTCTGGATCTCTTAAAAGAAACTGGTATGACAGGTTGCTGACCCGCAGAATCACCCGTTGAAAGCAATCACAAGTTACAAAGCGGAGTTGGGGAGTCAGTTGATAAGGAGAGATATCAGAGGTTGGTTGGAAGACTCATTTATCTCTCTCACACTAGAGCAGACATAGCCTATTCAGTTAGCCTGGTGAGTCAGTTCATGCATGATCCCCGAGATCCTCATATGCAAGCTGTCTTTCACATTTTGCCGTATCTGAAGTCTGCTCCCGGGAAAGGTCTACTTTTCTCAAACATGACCACCTCCAAATAGAAACCTTTACAGACGCGGATTGGGCTGGATCTCTGTATGACATAAGATCTACATCTGGTTACTACACGCTCGTAGGAGGAAACTTGGTTAATTGGAGAAGCAACAAGCAAAGTATAGTTATTAGATCAAGTGCAGAGGCAGAATATAAAGCTATGGCCCAGGGTGTTTGCAAATTGCTTTGGCTACAAAAGCTACAAGAGGAATTGAGACTGTCTGAAAAAGGAAAACTTTCCTTGTACTGTGACAATAAGGCTGCCATCAGTATAGCACATAATCCAGTACAACATGACCGAACAAAGTATGTGAAAATTGATCAACACTTCATCAAAGAAAAAATTACAACTGGTGTCATGAGTTTGTTTCATGTGCCATCGAAAAAACAGTTAGCTGATGTGTTTACCAAGGTCTCAACAAACGGACTTTTCATACACTAATTTGCAAGTTGGGCATGTGCGACATCTTTGCACTAACTTGAGGGAGAGTGTTGATTAACTTAATTATTAGGAAAGATTTTATTCTGATTGAGAAATATTTGATTTTGATTGAGATTTGATCTTATTTTGATTGATTGTAATTTATTTTTCTTCCTAAAATAGTCATAGGACTTAGTGTTTACCTTTGTTTAGGGATGTAAGAAATATACAGAAATACAAGAAGCCTTTTCTTCTTCTCAAAAATCTACAGGGACAAGTACAGGCAGTCATGGAGGAATTTGAGAAGTTGATGCTAGTTTCTGCTAGTATTGAAAAGCAACAAGAGCAACGACAGAAGATGTTTCTACTTCTTACACTCGCTGGACTTCCTAATGACTTTGATTCAGTATGTGATCAGATTTTGGCTAGTCTAACTGTCCCTACAGTTGATGAATTATTCTCTCAATTACCTCGCCTTGCTGCAGCACCCGGTCACCCAGTGATGAGATCACAGACAGTTGACTCCTCTGTTCTCGCATCCCAGACAGTAGAAAATTTGGCATCTCAAACTACGGAGAATAGACGAGGAGGAGGTCGTTTTGGAAGAGATCTCGACCAAAGTGTTCTTATTGTATTAAACTTGGACACACTCGTAAAGTGTGATATTCTTTATATGATCGACCACCCAGAAATGCTTATGTTGCTCAGACCGAGACCATAGGTAACCAGAGATTTTCTTTATCTGAAGGCTATATGAGTTCCTTCAATATCGAGCAAGTAAGCAGACATCTTTACAAGTAGCCTCGGTTGCTCATACTAATACTTTTGTTGCTGGTAATTCTTTTGCTTGTGTTTCCCAGTCTAGTACTCTTGGACCGTGGGCCATGGACTCAAGCGCTTCTAATCATACCTCTGGTAATAAATCACTTTTATCGAATATTATATACTCACAGTCTCTTCCCACTATTACTTTAGCCAATAGGTTCAAACTAAAGAAAAAGGAGTTGGACAAGCTAATCCCCTATCTTTATGTCCCTAGCTGTTCTTTTAGTCGTGCATCTGTTAGTCGTTTGACTAGTGCCCTCCATTGCAATATGTATGATTCTTTTATTACGTAGAACTGCAGTACGGGACAGACGATTGACACAGGGCGTGAATCACAATGCCTTTACTGCCTTAATTCACTCAATCTCTCCACAGCATATCCAATTACAGATCCTCCAAACCTAATTCACAAACTTTTAGGATATTCGAGTTTATCAAATATTCAGAAGATGGTGCCTAGTTTGTCTAGTTTGTCTACATTAGATTGTGAGTTGTGTCAGCTTGGGGAACATACCCGAACCACCTTTCCGCTTGCAGAGTTTGTTTTCTCTTTAGTTCATTCTGATATATGGGGTCCTAGTAGAGTTAGTTCAACCTTAGGATTTCGTTATTTGTTAGTTTCATTGATAATTATTCAAGATATGCTTGGCTTTTCTTAATGAAAGATCGTTCTGAGTTGTTTTTTGTACTCCAGAGTTTTTGTGCTGAAATAAAAAATCAATTTGGTGTTTCTATTCACACTCTTCACAGTGATAATGCCTTAGAGTATTTATCCTCTCTATTTCAACAGTTTATGACTTCTCAAGGAACTAGTCATCAGACACCTTGTCCTTATACCACTCAGCAGAATGGGGTTGCCGAGAGAAAGAATAAGCATCTCGTTGAGACTGCTCGCACACTTCTCATAGAGTCTCATGTTCCGTTGCGTTTTTGGGGCGATACAGTTCTCACAGCTTGTTATTTGATTAATCGAATACCTTCATCTCCCATCTAGAACCAGATTTTGCATTCAGTATTGGTTCCCCAGTCACCCTTATACTCTCCTCCCTCGTGTTTTTGGGAGCACATGTTTCGTTCATAACTTAGCCCCTGGAAAAAATAAGTTAGCTCCTCGTCCTCTCAAGTGTGTCTTCCTTCGTTATTCTCGTGTTCAAAAGGGATATCGTTGCTACTCACCTGATTTTCGTAGGTACCTTATGTGAGCTGATGTCACACTTTTTGAGTCTAGACCTTACTTTACCTCTTCTGACCATCTTGATATATCTGAGGTCTTACTATACCGACTTTTGAGGAAATTACTATAGCTCCACCTACACTCCCAGCCACAGAAGTCCTACACATACCAACCATTGAGGAATCTAGTGTTGCTCCTCCTAGATCCGAGCCATAGGAACACCACTCTTGAATTATCGTTGTCGTCCGCGCCCAGCATCAAGCCCGGTTGATTCACGTCCTGCACTTGACCCTGCTCCTACTGCGGACTTGTCTCATCCTAGTCCACCGATTGCACTTCGGAAAGTATATTGTCCACACTTGATCCTAATCCCCATTATGTCGGTTTAAGTTATCATCGTCTGTCATCACCCCATTATGCGTTTGTATCATCTTTGTCCTCTATTTCTATCCCTAAGTCTACAGGTAAGCATTGTCTCATCCAGGATGGCAACATGCTAGATATCTGCTTTACATACGAGTGGTACTTGGGAGCTTGTTTCTCTTCCTTCAGGTAAATCTACTATTTACAACGGAAGCTCAGGTATTGTGATCTTACAATGGAAGTACACCTTAGACATTCTTGAGGAGACAGGAATAACAAGTTATAGACCTGCTAACACTCCTATGGATCCAAATTCTAAACTTTTGTCGGGACACAGGGAGTCGCTTAGTGATCCTGCAACATATATGCGGTTGGTTCGTAAATTAAATTACCTCACAATGACTAGACCTGACACTTCCTTTCATGTGAGCGTTGTGAGTCAGTTTATGGATTCTCCCAGTGATAGTCATTGGGATGCAGTTGTCCGTATTCTTCGATATACAAAATCAGCTCCGGGCAAAGGATTATTGTTTGAGGATCAAGACCATGAGCAGATCGCTGGATACGCAGATGCTGATTGGGCAGGATCACCTTCTGATAGACGTTCTACGTCTGGATATTGTGTTTTAGTAGGAGGTAATTTGATATCTTGGAAGAGCAAGAAACAGAATGTGGTTGCTCGGTCTAGTGCAGAAGCAGAATATCGAGCAATGACTATGGCAACATATGAGCTAGTTTGGATCAAACAATTGCTCAAGGAGTTGATATTTGATGAAATCAGCAAAATGGAACTTGTGTGTGATAATCAAGTTGCCCTTCATATTGCATCAAATCCGGTGTTCCATGAGAGAACTAAACATATTGAGATTGACTTTCACTTTGTTAGATAAAAGATACACTCATAAGATATTGCTACAAAGTTTGTGAAGTCGAATGATCAGCTTGCAGATATTTTCATCAAGTCCCTCACTGATCCTCGTATTAGTTACACATGTAACAAGCTCGGTACATATAATTTGTATGCACCGTCTTGAGGGGGAATGTTAGATAGTTATGTAATTAATATGTAATTAGTCCTAGTCCTACATGAAATAGGAATAGGATATGTATTGTGTATAGTTATAAATAGGGCTCATAGTATTATAATTAATTGATAAATGATATATTCTTTCATGTGCTAATTCTCACAATACTAGTTTGTTGCTAGAAGTCCCTAGAGTTGAAACCAAAGGACTTTGAACAGAAGTTGACTGACCTGATTTCTCCCAACAAAAACATGTGATAACCTGAATAGAGATAAGTAAAAAGCATGTACCTGCAGAAGAGAGAGAACTCCAGACTCTGTCCAGGTACTTTAATACATCAAAGGAAGCTTCATCAATTGTCTTTAGGCCTGTAGTAGCTGGCCAATGAGCAAGCGTGTCTTCACCATTATTTCTTCCAATAACCTACAGTAACGGTTTTTCTACCTAGTTAAATGACTTAATAATGTGGAACCATTGAATATAACTAAAACTGAAATAACCACCATACCTGGAGGTGCCTCAAAACTGTAGGATAGGCTGGAGGACTTCTCAAATTGAGAGCCCCCCAAGAGTATTCTGGTGGGACAATACTCTGCCTAGAAAGCATGGGAGCACAACTCCAAGCAAGTTGCCAGTCCTTTAATATAATAGCTTCAGAGTATGAGCACAGCACTCGCTTTCCGCTTCTCTTACCGCCCATATTTGGGAAGCCTTTCTCAGCAGGAACACATGCAATCTTCCCAAAAATATTGCAAAAGTGGTTACTATAAAGGACAGCGAAGTTTGATATTATAGCTTTCACAAGGCTTTCAGCCAACAACCAGATTTCAAATGATACTCCATCCTGTGGGCTGAATAAATCTTTCTCAAGATCATCAGTAATCCCTGCAGGTGGCATGAAGTCTCTTCCAAGTGACTCAACTCTCTTGGCACATTCAAGGATAACATCAGATTCAGCTGAAGTGCGAAGACCCACCTTCTTCAAAATACGTAGCCATCCTTCAGAAATAAACCTTTCTCCAGGAAATTTTATTCTCATGCCTGAGAACACTGATGCTAATAAAGCATCACTGGGATCAAACAGATCGTTTGGTTTAAAGAGTTCTGCAGATATTTCATCAGCGCTTCTAACAAATTTGGTCTCCTTAAGTACTTCAATAATTGATGAGTCTTCTTGTAGGTCCTGCCAATTTGAGTATAGGTATATTAAAATATCTTCCTGTACAGACTGAGGCTTTCCATGGAATCCAGGCAATCCAAATTTGACAAAAATCTGTTGATCATGCAACTCCGGGACCCCAAGGGCTCGAAAAAGAGGTTTCACATTAGAATTAGTGGAGACAGATAGACAGCGTTCATCAAATGGCTTAAGAAAGGTATTAGAAGGAATCATACAAAGGTCATGACTCTGCAATCTCGTATATGTTCCCACAACTGTCTTGTATATAGGCAAATCACGCAGTACTTCAAGCTCTTCCCTTCCATAGCCAGAGCTATTGGCAGAAAAATCAGAAGCAAATAGGGCAAAAAGCTCATCACGTTCGGAATCTGGAAAGGAAGTGAGTTCCGGAAAGTAGCCAGCATTTTTAGCTGCGACAAGCTTGGATGCTATAACTTGACCTAACGAGTGCTCCTCGCTGGGTAAACATTTGCAAGGACCAGCACAATCCAAGAAAGAGGTATCAAACATGGGTATATTGCACTGGTTCAGCAGCGACATCAACCAAGGGTATTTTCTCTCTGCAACTTTAAATGATAAGCTGTAGGATTGAATCTCTTCAGATTCCAAAGATAATCCAAACAGATCAGCTTCTCTGCTTCCCCTATCATCAATGGGTAGAATAAAAACAAGTTTTCGCTCCTTCACACGGCATAGGACTGGACGACCAAGAAAAGCAGGAATAAGAGGCCAATCAGCAAAAAGTGCCAGGTCACCTGAACAGTTATCGACCATCTTCCAGAAAAGTCTAATCCAATTGGGAGAAGGACCACATTCACTTGCAGAAGTAGCATTGTTCTCCCATGAGAACCAGGGTGCCATATTTGAGTCCACCACATGATTTACCCAGTTTTCATGGAAGAGAAACCTCATATGATTTGCCAGCAAAATAAGGGAGAAATTTTGCAGCTTTAATAATGACTGAATCGTGCTGTTAGAGAAAATGTTCACCAATATTGATCTCTCCAGTATTTTAGGATGAATAAATTTAGCAGCAAAGGAAATCATTAGTGATTGTTGGTCTTTGTTTCCAACCCAAAGTTCAGTAGCACCCAACCTAGCAAGATGATTTGTTCCTGTTGGACAGGGTAACCCTCTGAGTTCACCAGCTACAGCTAGTAGCTTCTGATCAATTCTATTTCTGATACTATCTCCGATGGTTCCCGAAATAATATTCCTTTGAGATAAAGCACCTCCTCCACGACCAATATCTTCAACAACAACCCGGCCTAGATCAAATAAGGCCTTCCCTAAACTTGTCATCATCTCAATGGCGTCTCCTCCTGAACTGCTTGAAGGTTGCAGAGTGTTGTGACTTCTAAGAGAACTGGAGCTTGATTCGGAGAAAGAATTAGTCTGACCTTCAGTAATTTCCTTAACAGAACCTAAGTTGCTAATGTCTCTGGATGAATCAGGCCCACTTGGTTCACAGGTCTCTAGAAGCTGGATAATATCTGATAAGCAGTACTCAAGTACATCTACATAAGTCTCAACTGATCCGAGAACAATAGATGTTGAAGAAGCCCGAAGAAGGGCTCGGACCATTTTAGGTTTGATTTCCCTGACAGTAACCCCTAAGGCTTGTATTTCACTCACCAACTCCCATGGTACAGAGAAAACTGGATAATGTTCTTTCACGAACGCACAAACTGTAGCTGGAAGCAAGCAACCCTCCACTCCACTTCCAGGCTGAGAAAGAAACATACCCTCCTCAGCCTTCACTAGATTTCCTGAATACAACTTCCAAACAGGAAGATCGATAAGACGAGCATAGAACGGCTGAATAACTTGCTGAGTTATACATTCCCAATCTGATTTGCAAACCTTCACTGACGTGGAATCATTTCCAATTTGCTCTTGTTCAATCGGCAAATTTCTAGTTGACCTGGGCCAAAATGAATAGATCTGATCACCATAAGCGTTCAGAGTCAAACTGACAGCTCTGGCCAGACTAGGCTCCAGAAGAGATGTTGATGGTTCCCTCCTCAACTTTTGCATTTCCAATACCAGCTTCAAATAAGAATCACAAACACAACACATTAGTTCTCGATTCCAAGCTTCAATCAATTGATTTCCAGCATCAAACCGCGACCCTGCCAAATCCTCCATTTCTTGGTCCTTGAAAAGAAAGCGTCCCTGATTATGACATACTAGGAAATATCCAAGTATAGTGACTGGTATGTTTATAGCACTTGACAGTGGAAGTGGGGACATGATAGAGCTTGAAGAACAAGTATTGCTAGGCTGGCCATTTTGCGATATCAGTGCTGCGACACCACCAACAGGTGTAAGGTCGTATGCCATGTACCGCCTGCAAAACTGCTAGTAAGCGACCTGATGCCCCAAAAATGACAGATTGATGGAGAACATGCTAATAAGGGAATTGTTACAGTAAAATATCAAAGGATATTATATGGTTTGGGGGGTGGAGGGAGAATGGGTGGATTCAAGCGTGAATTACAAGCCTAAAAAAGTGCATTGTATTCTTTTTTCCACGAGGCATTCAAATTTCTAAGGATAATCAAACAGTCCTCAACTGTTCTACACAATAGGCCATCTGTTCACGCAGACATACTAGAATGATTTTCAATTACACATATTTTAAGAAAAAAGCTAGGATTAGATCTGTCTATGAGCTTACTTGATTAGCTGAACAACTACGATATTCTTCAAGGAGATGAATAACCATCTGTCTAGTATTAAAAATCAGCTAAAAGGATGCCACGCCTACCGGAAATGATATCGGAGGATTGTACTTTTACGTAGTTCTAACTGGATATTATATTTGAAAATGAAAGCTGTTAGATAGTTTATGTATATATTAGTATAGTTGGTCCTACATTGGAATAGGAATAGCATGGATTTGTAGAGTGTAGATAAATACGCTCCTTGTATTATAGTAAATGAAGCATATCAATAATATATATTTTCCCGTACTATTTCTCATTATTTCTCACATGGTATCAGAGATTTTAGGGAGAAGATTATCGATGCGCATCATTCCAGCGACATTCGGGAAGAAAGAACTCACTGCCGAGCAATTTTCCAGCGATTATACCACTGTTCGAGGATTCGCTGTTTCCTAGGGGTGCTGCGCATACACCAGTACCACAAATAGGATCGGAATCTTTGTGCGACCAAAACCCAATAAAAATCGTTGTCATCGGACCTCCCACGCGACCGCACACAGCGACCAGAAGGAGTTATTTTCTAGCGAGATCCAGTCATGCGCCAGCGCATGAAGACTCACTCCGACAGATTCCAGCGAGTAGTTTTCTTCTACGGTAATCGCCTATTCATTCCGAGCACCCATCCAGATTCCACTATTCCGATGATTTTTTCTAGATTGCAGCGAACTTTTTCAGATTCTGACAACTATTTTAAGAATTTTTCAAATTCAGACTTGTCTTTCAGGTTCTTAGGGTCGTCCAGCCAGTTCAAAATCAATCATCCAACTTTCTTTATATATTATGACCATCAAACTAGGGTTCCAGTTAATTTTTCCAGCGAATTCTCATCTTCAGCGCTTGAAGAATATTTTCTGGCAATATACAGAGTGTTTCCGGTGTTTTTTCACCTTTTGCAGCATTTATCTAGAGTTGTACCAGTATTGTTCACCCATTGTTTGTTTTCGGCAAGTTTTCCGGTGAAGTTGGTATAATTACCTGAGGTTATTTGAATTTTGACTGCAACAAATGGCAACGAATATTTTGAATCATTGGATGGTTTCTCTACCAAATTATATTGAGTTCCTTCAGTATAAAACACGTAAACAGATATCTTCCGTTGATTGATTGAGAGCAACTTGTTTGGTCTTGCGGTGCACTCATTCCCGTTACGAGGATGAAATGACGCCCCAGCTTGACTCGAGACCAAGACTCCTTACAACTCGTACCAATAGCGACACTGAGCAGCCGGAGATTGATTGAAAAGGCAGGCCCAGCTTAATTGTAGGAGTAATATTAATTGATTAGAAATTTCCTATCTTAATTGTAGGAGTAGATTGATTCTAAAATATTTTCTTTTATTATAATTGATTGTAATTGATGTGTAATTGATTGTCTTTCCTTATTTTGTCTGAGGACTCATTATATAAGTACCCATTCTCATGGGAGGTAAAAATCATCAAGAAATACAAAGAAGCCTTTTCTTCTTCTTGAAATCTTCATGGTATCAGAACCATTGCTGCCTTTTGAGGTGAATTTTCTTCCTCTGCAGCACTAGGGTTCCATATATATATCAAGTAGTCGAGTTTTTCCTCCCTCCTTCCTCGTCACTGCCATAACAGTGATTGTTCGCAAAACCTACAAACTGCTAGATTTTTTCGGCCACTTTCTAAAGCAATTTTTTCATTGGAGTTTGTCCAGTTATTCCAAGCTTGGTTGGAAGACTCATTTATCTCTCTCACACTAGACCAAACATAGCCTATTCAATTAGCCTCTTCAGCCAGTTCATGCATGATCTCAGAGATCCTCTTATGCTGTCTTTCACATTTTATGGTATCTGAAGTCTGCTCCAGGAAAATGTCTATTTTTCTCCAAACATTGTCACCTCTAAATAGAAGTCTTTAAAGACGCGGATTGGGCTGGGTCTCGAGATAACAGAAAATTTACATCCGGTTACTGTACACTCATAGGAAGAAACCTGTTACTTGGAGAAGCAAAACGCTAAGTGTAGTTGCTAGATCAAGTGCGGAGGCAGAATATAGAGTTATGGCTCAGGTGTCTATGAACTTTTGGGGTTACAAAAGCTAAAAGAGGAATTGAGATTGTTCGAAAACAGGAAACTTTCTTTGTATTGTGATAATAAGGCCGCAATTAGTATAACTCATAATCCATTCCAGCATGACTGAACAAAGCACGTTGAGATTGATCGACACTTCATCAAAGAAAAAGTTACGCGTGGCATCTTAAGTTTGTTCCATGTGTCATCAGAAAAGTAGCTAGTTGTTTGTTTACCAGTTTATCCAAACTTTAGAAAATGGTATCCGAATTGTCACACTTGTCCACTCTAGAGTGTGAGTCATGTCAGCTCGATAAGCATACTCGCTTCCATTTCCCTCGACGTCCTGATAATCAAGCAGAGTCACCTTTCACTTTAGTCAACTCCGATGTTTGGGGTCCTAGTCGGGTCACTTCTACCTTGGGATTCCACTACTTTGTCAGTTTCATTAATGATTATTCCAAGTGCACTTGGATGTTCTTGATGAAAAATCAATCTGAGTTGTTTTCTATTTTTCAGAACTTCCACGCTGAAATCCAAAATCAATTTGGGGTTTGGGTTTTCTATCTGCACAGTTCATAGTGATAATGCCCCAGGGTATTGTCTTTCCTATTTTAGTAGTTTATGAACTCTCATGGGATCATTCATCAAGCATCTTGTCCATACATATCTCAACAAAATAAGGTGGCTGAAAGAAAGAATAGACATCTCATTGAGACTTCTTGTACTTTTCTCGTACAATCTCATATTCCATTGCGTTATTAGGAGGGATGCAGTTCTTGTATCCCCGCTCACCTTTGTTCTCTTCCACCTCGTATCTTTGGGAGCACGTGTTTTATTCATAACCTTACTCCAAGAAAAGATAAGTTAGCTCCTCGTGCTCCTAAGTTTGTATTTCTAGGTTACTCGAGAATGCAAAAGGGATATCGATGCTATTCATCTAACCTCCAACAGTGCCTTATGTCTGCTAACCTCCAACAGTGCCTTATGTCTGCTGATGTTACCTTCTTTGAAACCTAACCATACTTAACAGATCCAGGTAATCACTTAGATATTTCTGAGGTGTTACCAGTACCATCTTTTGGAGATTCAATCATTATCTCCCCTTCATCTTTCTCCACAGCTCCAGCTCCACCACCTACAGCTTCAGTTCCATCACTTATAGCTCCAATTCCAGCTCCACCACCTACAGCTCTAGTCCTATCACTTATAGCTCTATTTCCATCAATTACAGGTCTAGTTCAACCTTCTACAACTCCACCACTCCTGACTTATCATCACCGTCAGCGTCCAACACCAGGTCCAGATGATCACGTCCTTTATCCTTCACCTAATGCGGACTTGTCTCCTTCTAGTTTATTTATCGCACTTCGAAAAGGTATTAGATCCACTCTTAATCCAATCCCATTTATATTAGTTTGAGTTATCATCGTTTATCATCACTTCGTTATGCCTTTGTGTCATATGTGTCCTCTATTTCTATCCATAAGTCCAAAAGGTTAAGCGTTATCTCATCATAGATGGCGACAGGCTATGATCGAAGAGATATCTGCTTTACATGCTAGTGGTACATGGGAGCTCGTTTCTTTACCTCCAGGTAAATCTATTATTGGTTGTTAGTGGGTGTATACAATCAAAGCTGGTCCAAATGGTCAAATTGATTGCCTTAAAGCCCGCCTTGTTGCCAAATGTTATACTTAGATATTTGGGTTTGATTATAGTGATATTTTCTTTCACATGGCTAAAATAACATATGTCTGCCTTTTTATATCCATGGTTGTTGTTCGCTATTGGCCTCTTTTTTAGTTGGACATTAAGCATGTTTTTTTCCACGGTGACCTTGAGGATGAAGTTTATATAGATCAACCGCCTGGTTTTATTGCTCAGGGGAAGTCTACTGGCATTGTATGTCAGTTGCGCCAGTCACTCTATGGTCTAAAACAATCTCCTCGAGCATGGTTTGGTAAGTTTAGCACAGTTGTTCAGGAGTTTGGCATGAATGATAGTGAAGCTAATCATTTTGTGATTTATCCGTATTCTGCTCAAAATTTGTGTATTTATTTGGTGGTTTATGTTGACGAAATAGTTATTACCAGAAATAATCAGGATGGTATCACTAGTTCGAAGCATCTCCTTCAACACTTCCAAACTAAGGATCTGGACAGATAGAAGTATTTTCTAGGTATTGAGGTCACTTAGTCTAGCTCAGGTATTGTTATTTCAGAGCGGAAGTATGCCTTAGACATTCTTGAGGAGACAGAAATGACGGATCATAGACCCATTGACACTCTTATGGATCTGAATGTTAAACTTCTGTAAGGACGGGGGAGGCTCTTAGCGATCCTACAAGATATAGGCGGCGACTCGTTGGTAAGTTGAATTAACTCACCGTGACTAGACCTGACATTTTCTTTCCTGTGAGCGTTGTAAGTCAGTTTATGAATTTTCCCTGTGATAATCATTGGGATGCAGTTGTCCAAATTCTTCGATAATAAAATCAATCCCAGACAAAGGACTATTGTTCGAGGATCGAGGTCATGAGCAGATCGTGTGATACACGGATGCTGATTTCGCAGGATCACTTTTTTATAGACGGTCTATGCCCGGATATTACTGGGTGAACTCTCCGGGAGTCGTTGCGGCTTTGGGTATTGTAGGCGGATTAGAGTGGAGGAGGTTGAGAGGGCTGTGTAAGATGAGCAGGGACAAAGCGACCAGGCCGGATAAAATTCCGGTGGAGTTTTGGAAGAGTGCGGGTAAGGTGGGCTTGGAGTGGCTCACTAGGCTATTTAATGTCATTTTTAGAACAAAGAAGATGCCCGAGGAGTGGAGGTGGAGCACGATGGTTCCTTTACACAAGAACAAGGGTGATATCCAAAATTGCAATAACTATCGGCGTATCAAGCTGCTTAGCCATACTATGAAAGTCTGGGAGAGGGTGGTGGAGCTAAGGGTGAGGAGGAGTATGTCTATTTCCGAGAATCAATTCGGGTTTATGTCGGGGCGCTCGACTACAGAGGTCATTCACCTTGTTAGGAGTTTGATGGAGCAGTATAGGGAGAGGAAGATGGACGTGCATATGGTGTTCATCGACTTAGAAAAGGCGTACGATAAAGTCCCGAGGGAGGTTTTGTAGAGATGTTTGGAGGCTAGAGGTGTACATGTTGCCTACATTAGGGTGATTAAGGACATGTATGATGGAGCAAAAACCCGAGTGAGGAATGGTGGGAGGGGACTCGGACCATTTTCCGGTCATGATGGGGTTGCACCAGGGGTCGACACTCAGCCTTTTTTTGTTTGCCCTGGCGATGGACGTTCTGACGCACCACATCTAAGGGGAGGTGTCGTGGTGCATATTATTTGCAGATGATATTGTATTGATTGATGAGACGCGAGGCGGTGTGAACGCGAGGTTAGAGGCATGGAGGCAGACCCTGGAGTCTAAAGGTTTCAAGCTGAGCAAGACCAAGACAGAATACTTGAAGTGTAAGTTCAGTGGTGAGACTCAGAGAGGGGAATGGGAGATGAGGCTAGACTCGCAAGTCATCCCTACGAGAGGAAGTTTTAAATACCTTGGGTCTATTAATCAGGGGGATGGGGATAGGGGTGTTCAAAACCGAACCGAAACTGAAAACCGAAAACCGAACCGTAAAAGTGGCTTGATGGCTTATTGGTAACGGGTTATCGATTTAACGAATGGGGAACGGATTAAAATTTTATTATTAACGGCTTATCGGTTTGGGGGCGGATTATTCAATTTTCTTATCGGATAAACCGTTATATATATATATATATATAATAAAAAAAATTATCCATATGTGTATTAAATAATAAAAATCCCTTCGGCATTTGCACTTACCCGGTACTAGACCAGTAATCAGTATTACACTTACTCTATTAGAATATAGAAACCCTAACATCTAAAATTCCTAATTTCCCTCAGATCTCATAAGCAACAACAACCCACTGCCCAGCCCTCTCGAGTCTCGCCTCTCCCTCTCGCGGTCTCGCGTCGCTTCTCATAATCTCAACACAATTCTCAGAACCAGATCTCAGAACCCCAGTTACGGGCTTACGGCCATAGCCAGAGCAGCAGATGGTAAATTTCTTTCTTCTCCTTTTCGAATCTTTACTTGATGGTCGAATCTTTAATTCTGCTATTGATAAAATAGACCAAATCTATGTCAAAAATGTGGGGAAAGGCACTGTTAAGTTCTGCTGAATATGTCTTCTTACAGTGTTTTTGACAAGGCAAAGGCACTGTTAAGTGTCTTACATAATTGTCTTTTTCTTAAGATTCTAACATAATCGTGGGATAGCATTTCTGACACTGGTGTTCTTGGTTCATCTATAAGTCCTTCTAGTTAATCTTGGTTTCTGTAAATTCGATTTAGCAATAATGAAAGATACTCTGCTGGTCATTAGCATATTGTTGACTTAAGGCAAAATACCAATAGCCTCAGAGAGTTTCTTCTTTATTATTTCCTCCACTAGTTGCATAATTATAATGAGGAATTCTTTACTGCACTGTAATCATTAGTCCTTCTAGCAGCAGGAAATGGAAATATGTAGGTCTAGGTTTGGTGTCTTGGAAGAGCAAAAAATAGAATGTGGTTGCTCGCTCTAGTGCAGAAGCAGAATATCGAGCAATGGCTATAGCAACATGTGAGCTAGTTTGGACAAAACAGTTACTCAAGGAATTGAAATTTGGTGAAATCAATCAGATGGAACTGGTGTGTGATAATCAAGCAAATCATGTGTTAGATTGTCACTATGTCAGAGAAAATATACTCTCCGGAGATATTGTTAATAAGTTTGTGAAATTCAAATGATCAGAATGCAGATATTTTCACCAAGTCTCTTACTGGTCCTCGTATTAGTTACATTTGTAACAAGCTCGGCACATACATATGAGATGGCTTAAAGGGGGTTGTTAGATAGTTTATGTATATATTAGTACGCTGAGTCCCACATTGGAATAGGAATAGTATGGATTTGTAGAGTGTACATATAAATAGGCTCCTTGTATTATAGTAAATGAAGCATATCAATAATATATATTTTCCCGTACTATTTCTCACAAAGCCCAAAAATAATAATAAAAAGAAACTACTGTTAGAGACAGACAATCACACAGTTAAACACATTACATTCTAGTTTGTCCAAACCTCCCTCATTGCCAGTCCCAAACAATGTCTTATTCCCTTAAAGCCCTACCATATTGGATTTTTTATATATAAGTCTAATTCCCTTCAAGCCATACCCTATTGTATTTTTTATAAATACACTTCTGATGCTAACTTATACCTTTTTACTTTTTCCAAAAAAACAGTACTACTTTCTATGACCACCAGGTGTGTCAAAAGAGGACCATTCACCTTGGGGTGTAGGGAAAATAAAATTGCTCACTGTACATAGTTCAATTCATCTAGCAATATACCTGTCAAGTGCCATGTTTCTTGTTTGTCCTGAACCCAGACTAAGCACAACAAGCCAACGGTCAACTACTTTAGTTCCTTGTTTCCAAAAATTCACATCTATGACTTGTAGCTTGATTGCAGAATTTGAGCTACTGAATAGACTAGATAGCTGGAACTTTTTCCACTTCTTCTCCGAGAAAGGGTTTCGACTAACTGAATACAACGGATCAATGTCAACAGAATAATCCAAGGATGGTTGAGGGCTTCCTTGCTCCCATATTGACAATGAAACCTGAAAAATATTGTTTCATGAAAAGAACAATGTTATGGAGATCAGATCAACAAAGAAATATGCAACAGCAATTCCAAATTGACAATGAAATCTGAAAATGTTGTTTCACATACTGAACAAAGTTATGGAGATGAGATCAACAAAGGATATGTGAAAATTAATTCAAAATATTAAGCAAAAGCTTGTGCGAAATAAATCAAAGGATAATTAGCCATCCTTAAGGATAAGTAGAATTAAAACGTATCCACTCAATTTTAGCCAGCCTAAAAAGAATGAAGTTTATGGGAGATTGGCCAGGACCATGGAGTTTAAATGTAAACAATTAAGAGATCTAGGCTCAATTTTTCAGGAGAATGACACAATAGACGAAGATCTATCATGTGGAATTGAATAAGAAAGCTGAAATAGAGGAGTGCTACTGTAGCAGTATGCAATAGGGCCCTACCTAGCAAGATGAAAGGAAAGATATACAGGAAAATGGTGAGACCAGCAAATTTTTAATGGGAATGAAAATTGGGTCTTTAAGGCTCAGCATATCCACAAGATGAATGTTGTAAAAATGCGGATTTAGATGGATGCGAACTCATACAAGATAACACAAGATTAGAAATGATAGAAGGTTGCCCGAGACAATATTATCATGCCTATGTAGACCTCCAAATACATTAGTCTGTAGTTGTAATACCATGAAAACTTATTGTGTTAACAAAGATAAATCTAAGACCACATGACGAAGTTTTCTCAAAAGACCTACAGCTTTTAGATTCCATGTGGATTTTGACGAAGGACATAGCACAATGGAAGCAATATCCATATAGACAATGCCTAACAAGTTGAAATTAAGGTTTAGTTGTCATTTAAATACTTACATTGGGCAGTGTTTGACATGAGTTTTTTTAGTTTAGTTAGAGATTCTATGTCAGTATATGGTTAAATGCGAAATTTAGAAAATCCCTAGTTTTGCGTAACCTTTAATTTGTCCTAAAAACAAGTTAATTTGTTCAGGAAATAAATGGTCCCAAATGGACAGAATAGGTATGAGAATTCACATAAACCCAACTAGTTTGAAATTGAGGCATAATTATAGTAGTTGTTTTTGGAGAATTGGTTTTAAAATGCACAAACATTTATTTACAGTTATTTACTTTTAGCCATGATAAATAACTCATCACGCAAGATGATCTATAACTGGGTACTTCATAAAAAAATCTATATTTGGGTAACCCCTCTACCTTAACAGGTAAAAGATAATAAACTAAGGTACCACTTAAAAAAGTTATAGGTATTAACACATCCAACTTGAAAATAGAGAAGCATTACCTGCAAAACTGACTTCAAAAACAAGATCGTTGCAGAAGCATTATTTAAGAATTTATCAAGTATCATTGAAATCTTCTTCAGGCCAAATTCAACTCCATCTTTCATGAACTCTGGTGAAAAAGGCATGCGTATGACAGTAGAATTGGACAATGACCATGGTACATTTTGATCAATCAACAAGGGACTGAATTGATCACGGAATCGCTCTGTCAAATTTGTCCCTGCACCAAGCCAAGAAAATAATCCTGTTCATCAATGCCTAACAATGTTGGATGTAATACTTGAAACCCTCAGAAAGTCTTATAGAGCACATGTTAAACAGAGATGAGCTTGGTTGATCGAGCTGAACCATAAGTTCTGGACAGTGAAAGGAAATACGAAAACACAATTTCTGAATATTTAGCTAGGAACACATCAGCAGCTATACCCCGTTTGGACAATATTTGGTTGAAATTAAAACAACTGAGCATTTGAACTTGAAGTTGGAAAAAAGTATTTGGAAGCTAGTTTGTGTTTTGGATATGAATTTCGCTTGGAGAAAAAGTTGGAGTAGACTGTTAATCATTTCACTTGAAATACTCCTCAAACAAGTTTATCAACTTCAAATTCTCTATTTCAAGTTGAAGTTGAAAAGATGGACAAAATAATAAAATAACATTGATTCAATATTTGCATATAATATTTGGTTTGAAGTTCCAAAAAAGGTCTGTGTAGATGGGATTTGGAGACATCTCCCAACACAATTCACTTTATTGATTCCAGGGTAATGAACACGTTTTAGATCAGTTATGATTTTTGTTCTCTGGTCTGACCTCATAACATGTTGATACCAATCCCAAACGTGATTTTACCCATTGCATTAATTTATTATTCTTTAGTTACATGTAATCAATTTTACCATCCATATTAACACACATAAAGCCCACGGAGAAGGGTGTGGAGCCTCGCTTTACATGCTGCTCCCCCTGCCAGTGTGTTGGCGTCGATGAAGGTTTAAAGCCTCTTTCCTTCAACACCGAAAAGCTAGTAATTTTATGTGTCTTCTTGAGCGAGTGAAGTGCTTCACGGATGTGGAGCACGAACGCATAAAACTTTTTGCTTTTCCTTTCCCTCCCTCGCTTACAGTTACTTCCAATTCCAACCAATTTCTAGTTAATGCACCAATAAGAACCCGACAATCCCCCGTATGGAGCCACCGTCGTTTCGTCTGGCATGTACTCTCTAGTCACCACTCCTCCGAGTACGACAAAGTGAAAGGAGACAAGACTCACCTCTGGTAGGGTGAAGAAGCTTCAGCTTCGGTAGATTGCATGATGGCTTCTTCTGTTCTATTTCGAGTTGTAAGGAGTCTTGGTCTCGAGTCAAGCTGGGAAAGAGACGGATTTCGAATTAGAGTAAGGGCACGCTAAGACATTCCTTTTCGTGCTTTCGATCTGCTTACTTTGCTCCCGAGTAAAATCAGGCCTATCCAAACGCCCAATAGTCCCCCTCTAGTTCTTTCTCCAATTTCACTTTCCATTGTGACAATATCATCAAGAGGGCCAACAATAGAATTAGGTGAAATCACTTCTTCCTCCTTATTGCTCTCCCCCTAAAGAGGTGATGAGGTAATACTGAAATATGGCTTAGATTCTCGAAAGGTAACATCCATGCTAACAAAAGATCTCCTAGAGGGAGGATGATAACATTTGTATCCTTTCTGTGTCGGAGAATACCCAATGATAACACACTTTATAGCTCTAGGATCAAGTTTTCCATAATTCCTAGTGTGGACAAAGCAAACACACCCAAACACCTTTGGAGGAACAGTATATTCATTCTTACCCTTTAAAGCTTCTAAAGGACTTTGAAAATTGAGGGTTTTAAGTAGCATTTTGTTGATAAGATAGGCAGCCACTAGAATAGCATCACCCTAGTAAGGTTTTGGTAGATGCGTGGTGATCATAAGAGATCTTGCTACTTCTAACAAATGCCTATTTTTTCTTTCAACGACCCTATTTTCTGCACCTCAAACCAGTAAAATCGCCCATTGAAAGTAATCACAAGTTACAAACAGGAGTTGGATAGCCAGTTGATAAGGAGATATCAAAGGTTGGTTGGAAGACTCATTTATCTCTCCCACACTAGAGCAGACATAGCCTATTCAGTCAGCTTGGTGAGTAAGTTCATGCATGATCCCCGAGATCCTCATATGCAAGTTGTCTTTCACATTTTGCGGTATCTGAAGTCTCCTTCTAGGCAAAGGTCTGGTTTTCTCCTAACATGGTCACCTTCAGGAAGAAGCCTATACATATGCGGATTAGGCTGGATCTTTAGATGATAAAAGATCTACATCCGGTTACTGTACACTCGTAGGAGGGAATTTGGTCACTTGAAAAAGCAAGAAGTAAAGTGTAGTTGCTAGATCTAGTGAGGAAGCAGAATATAGAGCTATGGCTCAGGGTGTCTGTGAACTTCTTTAGTTACTAAAATTACTAGAGGAATTGAGACTGTCTCAAGAGCAGAAATTTTTCTTATATTGTGACAACAAGGCTGCCATCAGCATAGCTCATAATCCGGTCCAGCATGACCGAACAAAGCATGTTGAAATTGATCGACACTTCATCAAAGAAAAAGTTACGAGTGGTGGCTTGAGCTTGTTTCATGTGTCATCAGAAAAGCAGCTAGCTGATATGTTTACCAAGGGTCTCAACAAACGGACTTTTCATACACTAGTTTGCAAGTTGGCCATGTGTGACATCTTTGCACCAACTTGGGGGGAGTGTTGATTGGCTTACTTATTAGGAAAGATTTAATTCTGAGTGAGATTTGATATTATTCTGACTGATTGTAATTGATTGTAATTTATTTCCCTTCCTAAAATAGTCATAGGACCTAGTGTATAAATATCTTTGCTTAGGGATGTAAGAAATATACAGAACTACAAGAAGCTTTTTCTTCTTCTCAAAATCTACACTTTTATTTGTTAGTGCCATCACCAAAGCTCTAAACTGTAAAATCGAGTTCTTCCCTGATCATTGTATTTTTCAAGATCTTCAAATGGGGAAAAGGATTGGCTATGGTAGATTGCGTGATGATTTGTATATATTAGATAGAAATCAAAACTCTGGTCAAGCCTCTTTTGGGAAAAGTAAGGATGTCAAGCAAGAAATAATATAGCGGCGTAGACGGTTAGGACGTCCATCATTCTTTATTCTGAAGAAGTTATATCTCGATTTGTTTTCAATGACTCAATTTGAATCTTTATTCTGTGATATGTGTGAATATGCCAAGCACACTAGAAACTCTTATCCTGTGAGTGATAATATAAGCACAACTCCGTTTATAACTATTCATTCTGATGTATGGTGTCCTACCAAAACTTTTTCTTCGTCTGGTAGTCGATGGTTTGTTACTTTCATTGATTGATGCACTAGGATGACTTGAGTATATTTGTTAAAAGCCAAAAGTGAAGTTTTCTCTTGTTTTCAATCATTTCATAAAATGATCTGTACTCATTGGATGCCAAAATAAAAATTTTGAGAACTGACAATGTGGATAAAAGATTTGGTGCTTATTTGGAGTCCAATAGAATAGTCCATCAGACTAGTTGTCCTTACACTAGCGCACAAAATGGGGTTGCTAAAAGAAAAAAAAGGCATTTGTTAGAAGTGGCAAGATCTCTTATGTTCACCATGCACCTACCAAAACCTTACTGGGGGAGTGCTATTTAGTGGCTGCCTATCTTATCAACAAAATGCCACTTAAAACCCTCAATTTTCAAAGTCCTCTAGAAGCTTTAAAGGGTAGGAATAAATATATAATATTCCTCCAAAGGTGTTTGGGTGTGTTTGCTTTGTCCACACTAGGAATTCTGGAAACTTAATCCTAGAGCTATAAAGTTGTTTTCATTGGGTATTCTCCGATACAGAAAGGTTACAAATGTTATCATCCTCCCTCTAGGAGATCTTTTGTTAGCATGGATGGTACCTTTCGAGAATCTGAGCCCTATTTCAGTATTATCTCATCACGTCTTCAGGGGGAGAGCAGTAAGGAGGAAGAGATGATTCTACCTAGTTCCATTGCTGGACCTCTTGATATCATTGTCACAAGGGAAAGTAAAATTGGAGAAAGAATTAAGAAGGCGACTATTGGACGTTTGGATAGACCTGATTTGAAAGCTTACTCAAAGAGAAATAGAGCAGAAGAAGCCATCATGCAATCTAGCGAAGCTGAACCTTCTTCTATTGGAGAGTTATCTACATTTCCTAATGAGTTAGATGTGCCTATTGCTCATAGAAAAGGAGTCAGATCTTGCACCACCAAACACCCTTTATCTAATTTTTTCTCCTATAATTCATTCTCTCCCTCTTATAGAGCCTTTGCCTTGTCTATTTCTTCTATATCTATTCCCCAAAATTGGAGGGAAGCTTTTGCAGATTCTAAATGGAAGTAAGTTATGATTGAAGAAATGAAGGCCTTGTCAAAAAATGAGACTTGGGAACTTGTCACGTGACCACCAGACAAGAAGTTGGTTGGCTGCAAATGGGTCTTCACTGTGAAGCACGAAGCTGATAGCTCGATTGAAAGATTCAAAGCAAGATTGGTGGCTAAGAGATTTACTCAGACTTATGGAGTGGATTAGAAAGAGACATTTGCTCTTGTGTCTAAGATGAACACTATTAGAATTCTTTTCTCTTGTGCAGCTAATTTTGATTGGGACTTGCAACAGTTTAATGTGAAGAATGCATTTCTTCACAGAGACTTAGAAGAAGAGGTGTATATGGTAATTCCTCCTGGATTTGATACTGCACAAAGTCAAGGAAAGGTATGCAGATTAAAGAAAGCCTTGTAAGGACTAAAGCAATCCCCTAGAGCTTGGTTTGACAGATTCTACAAAACAATGATCTCCTTCGGTTACCAACAAAGCAATGTTGATCACACCCTCTTCATAAGACATCAAACGGGTAAACTCAATCTTCTCATAGTTTATGTTGATGACATAGTAATGATAGGTAATGACAAAGAGGAGATGGCCCGATTGAAGAAGTTGTTAGCACATGAATTTGAGATCAAGGATCTAGAAAAGTTGCAGTACTTCTTGGGAATTGAGGTTGCTAGATCAAAAAGAGGAATCTTTATTTCTCAAATGAAGTATATTCTGGATCTCTTGAAGAAAACGAGTATGACATGTTGCATACCCGCAGAATCTCCCATTGAAAACAATCACAATTACAAAGCAGAGTTGGAGAGTCAGTTGATAAGGAGAGATATCAGAGGTTGGTTGGAAGACTCATTTGGTTGGAAGACTCATTTATCTCTCCCACACTAGACCAGACATACCCTATTCAATTAGCCTGGTGAGTCAGTTTATGCATGATCCCCGCATCCTCATATGCAAGTTGTCTTTCACATTTTGCGGTATCTGAAGTCTGCTCCAAGGAAAGGTCTACTTTTCTCCAAACATATGATCACCTCCAAATAGAAGCTTTTACAAATGCGGATTGGGCTGGATCTCTGGATGACAGAAGATCTACATCCGGTTACTGTACGCTCGTAGGAGGAAACTTGGTTACTTGGAGAAGCAAGAAGCAAAATGTAGTAGCTAGATAAGTGCGGAGGCAGAATATAGAGTTATGGCCCAGGGTGTTTGCTAACTGCTTTGGCTACAAAAGCTACTAGACGAATTGAGACTATCTGAAAAATGAAAACTTTCCTTGTACTGTGACAATAAAGCTTCCATCAGTATAGCTCATAATCAAATCCAGCATGACCGAACAAAGTATGTGGAAATTGATCGTCATCAAAAAAAAAAATTACAACTGATGTCTTGAGTTTGTTTCATGTGCCATCCAAAAACAGCTAGTTGATGTGTTTACCAAAGGTCTCAACAAGCAAACTTTCCACACATTGAATTGCAAGTTGGGCAAGTGCGACATATTTGCACCAACTTAAGGAGGAGTGTTAATTAACATGATTTCAGGAGATTTGATTATATTTAGGAGATTGTTGATTAGCATAATTTTAGGAGATTTGATTATACTTAGGAGATTTGATTTTATTTGATTCGATTTGATAGCTGGATTGATTGTATAGATTTATTTTATTTCCTTAATTAGTATTAGGAGCTTTGTATAAAGTCTCTTGCTCATGGGAAGTAAACACACACAAAAGTACAAGAAGCTTCTCAAATTCTACAATGTGTGCAAAATGCAATTTAGAACTAACTTTTGTATGAGATCATAACAAACCATGGAATGGGAAAAACGCACAACTAGTTGCCTAATATAACAAGTAATTTGCAGTGGCAGGTCATGTCATCGTCATACTAAACTTATCTTAATGTTACATATTTACATATTAATATACTACAATGAAATTTTCTGTTTCTACGTGGTAACTTCGAATACAAATTTTGATTAATAATCATATAGAAAATCATTTTAGATTGCTAAAATTAGCATTTCCAAATCGGTACTGCATTGTATCTGTGACAACCAAATCTGTTTACATCTCTCTAGCATAATTAGCATGAGGCACAGGAGTATATAAGTATGATTAAACACTTAAGCAACAACAATGCAGTATGTACCTCTTAGAGAGAACATTTTTGCAGCTGGTGCGCGATGTGAAGGCATTGCAAGAGCTAAACCTCGAGGATCAAACATGTACAAGAATCCATCTGAAACAACTGACACAAAATCACTTATCGAAAAACAACTAATCAACCCCAGCCCATAATTCATGGTATCACCACGCAGACTCCAAGGTGGAAGAAATTGCAGTCCAGCTACTTCATCTCTACTTAAGTTTGCCCCTTCAAGGATGACAACTAGTGCAGGCCCTTGAAAGTCACCTGCAAAATAAGAGGCTTCTGAATGAAGACGAGCTTCTACAGTGCCTAAAATCCAGACTACGTACTATCAGGAAACACAGATCATAGGAGGGGAGGTGGCACAAAAGTTATTCCTCAATCCTCAGAAAATCTCTAGAGGCAACTGTACATATTACAAAGTGCTTTAGTCGTCCTTTAAGATGTGGGTTATTAGTTATGTTCTTACTTTGTGTAGGTAATTATTTGTTTTTGGGATAAAATTGTTTTACTTTTAAGCAGTCGCATTATGGAGAAAACTTAGGAATCCTAGTTTGTCTAGGATAATAGGTATCAAAGTATTTCCCTTACCTAAAAATGGAGATGGATACAACTTACCATTCATTCATCTCAGTGTGTAAGAAGTAGACTACTGACTACCTGGAGGCCACAGAATGAGGGACCAAGATGACATTAAAAGCTGTTTTTTTAGAATACAGTAGAAGTGATGGTACAGTTTTTTTTTGAGAATGGTAACAAGTTTATGATGTACTCTAGTAGTCCTGAAACGCCGGTTTTTAGGATTTGGGCTATTTGTTAGGTTCTTATTTAGTTCAGATCAATTTTTCATTATATGAAATGTAGTTGTTTTTCAGTTATTTTACTGTATTTCTTTCTTTTTTTAAGCGGCCTTTTTGATGGAAAACAGTTAGGAATCCTAGTTTGTTTGAGGATAATAGGTCCAAGAAAATTTTTCTCCTTATAAATGATTCGAGAAACAACTTTTTAGTCATTCATCCTCTTATCTTGGATTGGCACTTCTGAGATTTACAATGGAACTTGGGTTTGCTTTGCTTTGTAGCAGTCTTCTATAGGCTTTTCATTTGTTTCCCTCAGATATACTAAGACTTGTATATGAACTGAATGCATTAAAAAAAATACCGCGCTTCCTCCTGCATCACCACATTAATGTAGGAAAGAATAATTAGAAAAAGCAATTAGAATAACTATGTCAAGGGAGCACAGCTCAACTGTAAAGCAGAGTACAGGAAAAAATTAGAACATTTAAGCTTGTAAAATATTTAAAATGCAAATTAGGTTAACATTCAAGCTCAACTCTGGATTTCTGCCAACATTATATTAATTAGATTGAAAAGAAGCCTCATTGATGAAAAACAGAAGTAAAAGCAAGTTAATGGAATGCAGGCACAAAACCTCCCCAGTAAAGAAGAGTAAAAGAAGACAGAAGAAATAGCAATTGAAAGATGCTATGCTTATAGCGCATGCTAATTGCATAAAAATGTCACCATGAAAATCCCAACACATCCATTTCTTTAAGACCAAAAACCTAAAAAGTCACCTCATTATTCATATTTTTGATCGTTAACCTCGCTATTCATATTATTGTGTACTGAGATGCATAAACCACCTACCTCTAAATGAGAAGGTATACCTTAAGTTATCCGATAAAAATATTAATCTTTAAAACTTCAGAGCAGAAAATAAGCAAGACCATACAGCAACTGAAGGTGCTTTCAAGCTCGATAACACGCAAAAGTCACATGTTTCTGCCCTTAAAAATGTCGGAGAAATAACCAATAAGTAGGTTTAGAACTATGTACCTAGATTATGCTGCAGAAGGGACTGACACCGATGTTCCCTTCTGTCAAAAATCAGATGAAGCTTTTTTGCTTTGCAGCAATCTGCCAACTCAAGTAGGTCATACAAAAGAAAATCAGTCTTTCCATACAACTCTAGAAGTTCACATATTTTTGTGTAATCCATGCACGGTAAGTCTTTTGTCATTTCTTCACTGACTAATGACACACTTCGAAGCGATTGAATACCCAATCTGTCAGCAAGATTCTGGCTGAGAGACGGATGAACTAGACGTTTTCCACCAACAGTGCTGCTCTCCATCCAAGGAGCATCGTTATAAACAAGATTCCCAGCACTCATAAGAGCTCCAGACGAATCAGGAAGTAATAAAGGAGTACTGGAAGCCTCAAACATTAAGCTATCCATGTTGCAATCTGTAATTGCTTCTAGCACATGATTGACAAAAATCAGCTGATCAGCAGTAAGGGGGAACCCTTTCACATCATTTTGCAACCTTTGTAAAACATTGAAGTAATCAAAAACATCAAAGCTGAGTCTAACACCTAACTCCAGAAGCAAATCTCTGAAATCCGTTAACTCAGATGGTACAACATACAAGTAGGGGCTGTATTTCACAGGTGAATCAAAAGCAAGTACATCAGGAGAAACAAAATCATCTCCTATCCAAACCCACCGAGCACCATCTAAGGTAGACTTGAGAACCTTGAAGTCGTCAGTACCAATAGATTCTTGCAACTGTGAATAAATTAAGAGCACCTGCTTCTGCAAAACTGAATCAAAATTATGTGCTGCATCTGAGTCATCATTTACTTCCACATAGAATTTAGATAGTCCAAGCAATTGTTCAGACAGAATCTTTATACTTGGGCTATCCATCCAACCAAGTTTACGTTGCAGATGCTCTGAACATTCACCATCCAGGATATGCATCTTAGATGAAACCATCCACATCTGCGACTTGGGCCGAACATTACTTGGCATCGCAATTTTTCCTCCTGAGGCTAACCACGGCAATCCTCTAATAGGCGGATCTATAAGTACAGGACACCAACTTATGGATCTCAATGCTGACCAAAATTCTTCTCCAGACATATCATCGATCCAGTTGCTGAGAAATGAAATAAATCCTGAGAGGTCCTCCAAGAGGTTGTCAGTAACATCAACAGCTCCTTCATTGCAAACACTAAGACATAACCCCTGAGAAGATTCATGACCAACACTGGGTTCCCCTTCCTGTGATGAGAGCTTTGCTGCAACTGAGTCCAACAAGTAACGCAACCTGCTACCATACTTCACTGCGTCTAACTCTTCGGAATTATGTAACAATGACACAGATGTGGCACAATCTAGCAAACCAGTAAAGCTTAAAGACTGCCGAAGCCCAAGGTTAACCAAAATCTCAAGACACTCAGGAGTAGAGAACTT
Source organism: Nicotiana tabacum (assembly GCF_000715075.1). NCBI lineage: Eukaryota > Viridiplantae > Streptophyta > Magnoliopsida > Solanales > Solanaceae > Nicotiana > Nicotiana tabacum. Next base: position 76,358,153 of record NC_134091.1, read on the forward strand.
TTCAGATGGAAAAAAGGCACCTCCATACAACAACATTTTCAGTTCTGGTATACGAGGATCATAAAGCCTACAGAAACATTACAAATTCCACAATCATATACTCCCTCCTTTCCACTTTGTTTGGCACTATTTCCTTATTAGTCCATTTAAAAAGATAATGAGAAGCATTTCTAGTCACACAAATGCTATGCCATGTTTAAAACCACAAGTTTTAAAAGTTTTATAGCCACACAAATATTATCAGATATTTAAGACTACAAGTTTCAAAAGTCCTCCTTTCTTTCTTAAATTTTGTGCCAAGTCAAACTACGACAAATAAAATGAAACGGAAGGAGTATGTAAGAACATACCCCCCGTGTTAAACACACACATATATATATATACACACATGAGAATGTATTGTATGTAGATCACATAGATACACCATACTTAATGGTGTACGTTAAAACTTCTAAGCAAAGGTAGAATAGCAGAAAGAGTTTGAGCATTTGATGGATTTTATAATCCGACAGCACGGGTACCAAGTTGCTAACTCATCAAAATATTCTTTCCAAATAAATTGCAGTGAAGACTCCCTGCTAGTAACAGATTTTATGTGTTAGATTTACTCGACTACACTAAAATATCAGTTACAGTGAGTATGTTGATTATGTAACACAATTTTCAGTCCAGCCACTTTTTTAGGAAAAGATTCAGCATGATGATTTTTGGTGTTGATATTTAAATGAAAAACTGCTGTAGCAAAACCAAAAACGACCAAGAATGTACCACTAATTTTATATTAAGTATACCTTTAATACTACAATAGATTGTCACTTCTCATAAGAAGATGACTCCTCGTCCAATTTTTATTTTTTATTTTTTTTTTTGTGAAACATGATCTACAACCTACCCCTAGGAAATAATGCTGCTTTTACATAGTATTACTTTCTGCATCATTTTCTGACTATTCTCAGAGAAAACAAACCAATGATTTTACCTTTTATATTGTTTTACAATTGATAGCATTATACTTGTGCCTAACAACTTCTAAGGAGACCTAATTTGACTGAGAGAAACAAGAAACTATTTGAGATCATCAAGGATTAAGTCACTCACGCACGACCATAAGAAAGTTGAGTGGATGGATAAATACACACACCTGATAGGCTCTCTCCAGGAACCATCACGAGTTAAAACAAAAGTCGCTTTGGAGATTGCTTCTTTGAAGGAGTTGTCCTCTTCCATCAAATATCTGATATCTTGTAAAATGGCTGAGAGTAATCCATCTTGAGAAACAAACTCAGGCATGTGAGTGATTACATAATGTTTGAAGAAGTCCGCCTTTGTAGGTTCTGCAACTTCTAAGTATTTATTCAAGATAATCCTTTCCTTATCTGATTCAATTCTCAAGAAATCATCATTCAATAGATCTTCATGTACACCATTTGGTTTTAACCATTTAGTTAACCTACTCAAAGATACCATTTTTCTGCTCTTGAAAGACTCAAACATAGGAATCTCTTTGATGATAACCATATGAGTGCCATTCATTGAATCTTCACAGAACCACTTCAACTGGAGAATGTAGCTCCTAAGTTCATGCATTTCTCCCTCCAATGCATTAGTAAAGAGCCCCTCGATCTTTTCTATTTTCACAGCTGCAGCCAATATTGCATTTAATATACCACTTGCAGTCGGAGGCTGGACATAACATATTAACTGAGGATGGTCTATTGGGAGGTCACGCCTCAATATCAGGCATCCAACGCGCAGCAAAAGTGATGACATATTCTCACTCCAGCCACCATCTTTGATCACATTGGAATTTTCCACTAGCTGCAGGAGACGATTGTTTAGAACAGGCAAAATAGGCCACTTCGAAAACAAAGAGAGATCATCACAACAAGACTTGAGATAGCTCCACAGCAGTCTCATCCAATCCAAATCAGGATGTCCTTGACAACAAGGGACCCAATTCACCTGTTTCGCCAGCTGCCAGTCTGCTGGGAGTAATTGCACGAAAAGCCTCTCAAGCAAAGGGCAAGTCAAGAAAGTAATGTTAAAATCTTCACTTTGGGCTACTTCACTTAACTTGTCATAGAGAAAAGCAGAGATCCCAGAGTCTACAAGTTGGTGGGGAAGAGAATCCTTAAGAAGACCATATCCATCGCCGTCAGCAATATAAATTTGATCACTCTCCCCCCTCTTCTGAAATTTTGTGAACAAACCATTGGAAAGAGGTATCAGGGGTAAGCCAAAGAAAGTGCTAGATTGAACTGGAGTTCTTAGGTCAAGCAAGCAGTATTCTAAGGTTAACATCACAGCATTTCTATCTCTAAATTCACGATTCCTCCTAATTAAAAGAGTGCGGAGTAGTTGAGGTGTAAGAAAATGCAGTCCGGGGCATATCTCCTTAAATTTTTCCACAAGAGCCTCGGGAATGGTCGCCACAGGCAAACCAGCATCTGATAATGCATCCACAAGTTCCCTTGCCTTGTCAAAAGTGAAATCTGGAAAAATTGCTTGCTTCGTTGAGATCCATTGTCCACCTCTGGCTTTTGTATACAACACTCTAAGACCAGAACCAGAGATGAAATTATAGAGTTGCCGCACCACTGACACCCATGGTTCATATCCCATCTTGGTTGGCCAAAAGGAAAAGAATGAATCACATGGGCCAATTTCTGAAGCAACTTTCTCAAGCATATAACCATAAGCCGGAGCAACGACATCTTCAAGTAGGTACATATTCCACTCAGAGCGCTTCTTCCCACCCCCAGCCATGTCATTGCCAAACCATATATCTCTTCGGTTGGATGATAACTCAAAATATGCATTGACATGCACAGGAAGCCCAGTAATGACTGGCAGTGGCAAAAAACAGAAGGCACGACCCTCAAAATTCTCTATAGCACCAGTTGATGCCACTGGGAAGTCTAGCAATTTAGGAGTAATGAGATCAGATTCATCAAAATCACCATCCAAATCTCTTTCAGTTTTCTTTGTGTGTAAACAAGTAGCAACACATGCCCAAGGAATAGTGTTATGGTACTTATCAAGGTTGGCATGACTATTCTTACCTCGAATAAAGCCTAAGCACTCACTAGTTAACCACAAATGTGCACGACCATCAGAAGTGCTCTTCTCGGACACCACAATCTTATGACACTTCCATGGCAAGTCTATATTCACAGACTTACATAATTGGCTGAGGAACTGAGCTTTATTAATTTTGTCATGCCGCTTCCCATACATAAGACTGAAAACCTGATGATTTGGATCACTTTCATCCTCAGAATCACCTACATCTTGCTTGTCAACACAATGTAGCAGTTGCATTTCACTATTAGCACCTTCTTTCACAAAAATCGATATACTTTTCACGTTCCGCAGGAAAAGCAATGTCTCAGAGACAACCTCCGAAAAGGAATGAAATAGTGCTAGGACATCATCAGCTGTGTACCCTTCTTTCTTTATTTGGCTTCTAGAAGCAACACTTGCACTCCGAAGAGGAAAACGGAAGAGGGTTCCAGGGAAAGAATGTTGCAGATCACACCCGAAATGCAGAAATGGAGAAAATTGGTCAGGAAATTGTTCTAATATTCTTCTGCCCGCAAATTTGATCCGCAGGCCAGGATGTGAAGGAGATATCCCGGGTAAATTGCAGGCATGTGGGTCAAACATGACAATATTTTCTCCCGAAACAAAAGTTGGTATATCTGTGAAGTGATAAACACAATTAAAGCCCAGCCCGAATCTTCCAATGGCAAATGGTTTCTCTAGTTTAGTTTCTTGACCTATACGAGAGATTGCATACAAATCTTGGGGAGTAAAAACAGAGTCATTGAAACAGTACAAAGCAGGTCCCTGCCAATCCGCCATTTCAGGAGAGAGAACGGATGAAGTCCCATATTGAGTTTTATCCAATAAAAAAGTCACCTTTGAAGCATTAGCATCCTCGGCATTTTGTACCAGCTCAAACAGAGTCCCAGGTCCATCTGCATACATTTCAAGTATATGTTTAAGCCTGGTTGTTAATGCTTCATGCTGCCCAAATGCTTCAGCAGCACCAGACAAGCTCAGGTTCATGGAATCAGCACTTTCTGCAAGCAATATCATTCGAAGAGAGCGTACTCCTAGTTTCTCAGCAACATCATTAGAAATGTTTCCATGCACAAATCTATGGACAGTTTGACTTGCATTAAAAGCCATTGTAGATGAACTACCAAACGAGGAACTAGGATCTTCTGAATCAAGCAACCAGGGAGCGTCATTGTATACCAAATCTGTAGCAGAAAGTAATCTACATGACACATCAGGCAGGTAGATCTTAACTGGATCTTCGGAAAACTGAACTTCAGAAAGATGTTGTGCAATTAATATAGCAGCCCTGATTTCCTGAGTATGCAAGGGAACGGAACCTTTCCTTACCGCCATTCGACTTAATATATTAGCATAATCATTAGGACACAAGAACTCTCGGATGCCCAGCTCCAGGAATAGTTCTTTGAAAACTGCCAAATCCACAGGTATAACACGCATATAAGGAGCCAAATGAAGAGGGCCATTGAGGACAACCTCATCAGAGGTCGCAAATCCATCTCCAACCCAAATCCACCGACTTCCCTCTAAAACAGCCTTGACAATGTCAATTTCATCTGAAGCAAGCATGCTCATCAATATAGAATATATCCTTGGCATTGCTAAGGCCAATTCCTTCCTTAGCACTGGATCAGTAACAACCTCACTATTTTTCCCAAGCTCAAGAAGCTGTGCAGCAATTACACTTCCTCCAGGTGGAGAAGACCAACCTAGTTGACTAGATAAAGCTGAAGAAGAGCATTCTCCATCCAGCATGCGCATGCTTGCAGAGACAAGCCACAAGTCAGAGTATAATCTCACAAGTTTAGGAGGAGCAACCATGGACGAGACAGCAGGCCATGGTAAAGACCGATACGGAGAAGAAACAAGAACCGGGCACCAGCATATCAACCGAAGATCACTCCAGAACTTTTCTAAGTCAGATTTAACATAACGAGGTTTAAAAGCGTTTGTGGCTCTTGAGAACATTCTATTAATGCTTCCTTGATCATCCTTGGTTGGATCAGATAGCCACTTCAATGCATTCACTTCCAAATATGAAAGAAGCACTTTACCTCTAGAATGAGCAATTTGTGGATCGGTATGCATCAATTTTTCCACCCTTCGAGCACTTTGTATCACTGTCTCATTGGACACGGTTGTCCTGAGACCCAAACCTTGTAAAATGTCTAGAATACCAGATTCCTGGAAAGCACCATAAGGAAAACTATCACAATCTTCTAATAAAGCATATAATTCCTCATTTCTTGGATCATACAACACCGAAGGACTTCTCATGGAGCCATTAGACGTAGGGATAAAGTCCAAGTTCCTCAGATTTTCTTTAAAATGTGCATCCTCAACACAAAGATGAGGCAGCTCTCTCAAAATGATAACCATGATGTTGTCACGAACATCAGGATCCAGCAAATTGACCCTATCTAAGACGTGCTTCTTGTAGAAGTCTGCCTTCCTCATACGTTCAATACCGAGATATCTATTTAGCACCTGTTCTTCGGTATTTGAAGAACTACTAATGAACTCAGCAGAAAGGAGAGATGCAGAACACTCCAGGGGCGGCAAGTATTTTTGAGGGTTTACTAAATCAGAGAACTGAAAACTTTCAGAGCACTCTCCACCATAAACTCGATAAACAGGCAACCTCTTGCAATTGTGTAAGTCGGAAACATCCATACAATTGCAAATATACCACCTTGGATCCAGAAGAAATCCACGAAGCTCATCTCTGTCTTCCACTTCCAGATGTTGAAGAGATTCTTGTGTTCTCTCACTTGAAGAGACAACATCAAAGATAGACTTCAGAACACCGCCACCATCAGCATCACAGACATAACCAGATAAGTCTGGATACTGAATATCATGACTGTGATCTAGTATCTTGCATCCTATCTTAATCAGAACATGTTGCATTTTATCAGACAAGCTTTCTGCATTCAGCAATTTTAAGTTCCTAGATGGTCTATACAAATGCCCCGAAGCTGATGGTAAGATAGGCCAATCACCAAAGAGACTTAACTCTGCACATCGATCTCTAAGATAACGCCAGAAGAGCACAAACCATGACAAAGTTGGATGGTTAGAACAAGACCCAGGGTCCCACAGAACTTTAGTTTTATACTTCCATTCAGCAGGGAAAATTTTGGGTAATAATTGAAGGAGATCAGTAACACTAAAAAAACTAAGGTTTGCACCAGATGCCTTTGCAACAGCCATCAGTCTGTCCAACAAATTGCAAGGGATTCTCCTGTCGATTACTCTACCAGAAAGGTTATTAAGAAGTGTGTATTCCAAATCGTTGCATATAAAATAAGAGATTCCCTTTGTCGGTTCAGACAATAAACCAAAGTCCCCATTTGCTAAAGGAAGTAAAGGCAAACCAAATGCATGTATGCCAACATCTGTATCAAGGAGGTCCTCAAGGCAATACTCTAACAGCATAAGCCTGTTAGATCTGTCAATCTCAATTGCAGATTTTCTTTCCCTAAGATAATGGCGTACTGAATCCGGTGTAACTACTTTCCATTTAATAGAAGTAACACAAGTCACAAACATATTAAACAATCTATTTGGCAAACGAACAACAGGCATGCCTAGCTGGACGAGTGCCTGCTCAAGCTCTTTGCTTCTTGACAACTCGCTATCATGAAGAAAAGCTTCTCTTGCTGAAACCCAGTTTCCACCGTTGACGTTTGAATATAAAACAGGGTACTCAATGATGTTCCGGTAGATGTGCTCAACTAAAACATTCCATGGCTCTTCAAATGAACCAGTGGGCCATAAGGAATAGTAAGTCTCAGTAGGACCAAGCATCTGTTGCACGCCCAGTAGTAATTGAGCATAACTAGGAGCTACAACATCTTCTAAGAGAAGCCTGTTCCAAAGAGAACGAATTCTTCCAGATCTGTCCATATCAGCTCCATACCAAATGCCTCGACGATTCGAGGAAACCTCAAAGAATCCATTAATATGTGCACTTAATCCAGTTTTGACAGGTAAAGGCAAGAAACAGAAAGCCCGGCCTTGCTTAAGAACATCATCCTACAAAATGAAAAATAAACGACGACAGAGAGCTTAGATGAGTAGGCACTTAAACTAACAAATAGAGAGGCCCTGAGCCAGTGAGCATAAACCTTGCAATCAAATAATTCTCAATGGAGGGAATCGAAAGGAAGCACAGAAGTCTACAGTCTCCCTAAATTCTAAAGCCAACGCTTGAATTTCAAGTAATACATGTTACAGTAAACTAATACTCAACAAGTATACCGGAGTCCTAAAATACGGTTATATAAAATAAGCCAACAGGTCAAATAAAAGCACAGCTAACTCCTAATATACTTAAATCTATAAGTTGGTTTATCAACGTGATTCCCATCCTCAATCGATTAGATGGAATAACTTCTCGTTCTACCTTAGAAGCAGACAAGACAATACATCTTGAACACCAACTAGGACTAAAGGCGCACCAACAAGCACTGATTCCTAGTACTATAGTAGCACCAACAGTTTAGGTTACAAGCTCAATGTTAAGCACACAGAGGCAATCAGTAGGATCAAGAACCCGCAGGATACCAGAACATGAGCAATATATGACACTTTAATTATAGAAAGAAAAACAGTACATTCGGGAAATCATCGTTCATTTCCGTTCTTTTCATTTTTTTTTGTTTATTAGCCAGCAGGGGAGAGGAATAGGAGAGATATTTCCAGAGAGGAGGTTATCGTCACTCGGAATTTTGAGGATAGACTACCTATTGTATTGTCCAACCAGAAGATTAACAAAGGTCTGGTCGGAGGACTGGCAGAGGTAAAAAGACATTTTACTAAGTACTTTCTCTACTTCATTTTAAATGACATAGTTAATTTTTAACTTTATCCCAAACTGTTTCGTGCCTCTACTTCATTATAAATGGCACACTGCCCTTTTAATGTGACGCAAATTGTTCTATGAACTTCACAAAATAAGATAAATAAAAGGATGCACACCAAAGGTGGAATACAAGTACTACAATCCCATCCAACACCCAAGGGTATGGCCTAATGATCAATGAAGTAGGTTGAGAACTATGAGGTCTCGGATCCAATTCTAGCAAACACAAAAACTCTAGATGATTTCTTCCCGTCTGTCCAAGCCTTGGTGGACAGAGTCAGCCGGTACATGAGCTGGTGGTAGGTAGCAAGTATTTATGGAATTAGCAAAGGTCCGTATAAGCTGGCCCAGACACCATGGTTATCAAAAAAAGAAAAAAGAGCACTACAATCTCATCCTTGATCATCTCGTTATAATTCAATGATATCCTCCTTATCTGCGAAGCTTGACTTCACCTGTTTACTTGATTGATTGAGTTGTAACCCATCAAATAACTGGATGCAGAAGCTACATTACCTTAGATGAATTATCTGATATGCAAGCAGCAACCGATGCCCAAGGCAGAAGGTGAATATCAAAGTCTTTTGAAGCTTTCGCCGCAAAAGCACCTATTCTGCTCGATGGTGAAGACAATCTTTGTACTATATAAAACGTATCAGTTCTCTTCTGAGGATGACTGGCATTAACTGCCTCACTCAAGAACTCCAATGAGAAGGTATCCACGGAGGAGTCATTTGAATCAGGCAATTTCGATAGTCTCAGAAGTGCCTGACGATGCCAAATGGTATCACCGCTGACTGTGTTCACAGAGCAGGAATATGTCTTCTGTGGCTCGGCCATACCAACATCCCATTCATACATCTCTATTGATAAAACATTTTTAAGAAAAAGTAGTGAGAAAACTCCTTCCTCGTAAAGTTGTACTAACATTGAAGAGATGTCATCTTCCAAGTAGCCTTGCTTGGAGAGCTTACTACTAGCAGCCTGATCTGCGCTCCTCAAAGGGAAACGGAATAAAGTTCCATGGAAAGGACTTTTCATGTCACAACCAAAAGCACAATATGGAAAAAACTGATCTTTGTACAGTGAGATGGCTGAAGAACTAACATACTCAATTCGTTTTCCAGGATTTGATGCTGAGACATTTGGAAGGTAAACACCCTGGGGATCAAATAGTACAACATACTTTCCACTTACAAAGGAAGGCAAATCAGTTAAATGGTACACCGAGTTGAAGCCAACCCTGGAAGAAAACACACCAATTCAAAGAGATAAGTTGATTGCATTTGTGAGAAACTTAAACAAGATTGAGGAAGAAAAGGGTACAATTTCCCCTCAACCTCTTTGCTGTTTCCTTTTTAAGGAAAAGGTGTAAAAAAAATTTGTGTTTTAAATTTACAACAAGTTTCCATTCTGAATTAATATGATAGCAATTTAGATAAAAGAACGGGAAAAACTCTTCTTCAGAATTAATAACACCTATAGCAGGAATCCTCAATTATAAAAAAAGTAGCATTGTTTGGTTTCAAAATGTTCTTTTGAAGAAAAATAAACACTTCTATAATATAGCAGTTGATATGTTCGCACCTTCTACAGAGAATTACAACTTACAACTCCTTTATTGGGACATAACTACTACTTAAAATTTCATGTTGCAGCCACTTTCTGACCAAAGTTCCTAATAATTTTAGAGTAGCTGTTTTCCACTTTCTAACTTGTTTCCATGTAATCTCAGGAAATTCAAACACAGACAACAACAACAACAACCCAGTAAAATCCCACTAATGGGGTCTGAGGAGGGTAGTGTGTACGGACCTTACCCCTACCCGAGTAGAGAGGCTGTTTCCGAAAGACCCTCGGCTCAAAAAAATAAAAAGACAAAATGATAAAAAGGAGACAATATTAGTATCACAACAACAATCATAGGATAGTTACGAATTCAAACACAGACAAAATCACAAATTTACGAAATCAGCCTAGTACCAGCTCAAACTCCAAAACTGGTAATGTTTGTCAAGTTCTCATAAATATCTAAGTAGAATTTTGACATTTCAACATCAAAAATACTTCAGATAACACCTTCCCACCATAATTTAACCATCAGCCAAAGTAGCATTTATCCAAGTATACACATTAGGGCACCGAACTTACAAGGATTTATGTTATATAATGAACTTTTTACACAGTCGGTGTAATTTAACATGTTATAAAAGGTAACATATCATTTATTTTAAGTTACCAATCAATGTTAGTATTAAATATAGCTACCTGCAATTATCTTTTAAGAAACCTGATTATGCGCAATATATTTTTAAAACCATCAGTGTATATTTGAAATGAGGAAATTACCCAAAGCGACCGGTTTTCCAAGCCTGGCCATGCTTGCCGCTGCCCCCAATCCTAGAAATACTAACAAAATCCTCTTCAGAGAAAACGGCGTCGTTGTAAGCCAAAAGCGCAGGGCCTTGCCACTGTCCGAGCTTGTCAGAGAGCAATGACTCAGTCCCGTGATTCCGGCGGTCAAGGCAGAGGCAAACTTTGGTAGCTCCGGCATCGTCGGCGTTCTGAATGAGCTCCTTAAGCACCGTAGTGCCCTCCGGATAATTCAACAGAACCTCTCGGATTCTCCGAGTTAGATCTACTTTCTGGCCGAAATCTTCAAGGAAGATTGACTCCGGCGACGGAGAGTCCATATTATTAGGGATCAAGTCGGCGGTAAGAGAAACTTCTGAGTCAAGTCATTACAAAAATTTGATTTGATGTATGAACCAACAACGACCTACTTGAAGAAGAGGAATATCTGCGGAAAGAGTAAAATGAGGCGCCAAGCCTAACGAGAAATAGCCGATTGTTTCTGATATTTGTCAGCATAGTAGAGATCTGACGTTGAATTTCCTTTTTTTTTTTTTGGTTGAATATTTTTTTGGGGGGAGGGGGTGCTAGAGGAAATATAACTTTTTAAATAAAAGATTGAAATTCAAAATTTGTCAAAATTACCAAATGTTAAATAATCTAATATCTACGTAACGACATGATGGGTCATTTTGACTTCTAACCTTTTCCACGATCAACATTCTTGGCAAACGACATATAATCATATTTTGACGATTCTGGCAAGTTCGTATAATAATTTTGGACTTGTACGTATGTTTAGTTTGGGTTCCGGGTGACCCGAAGCCGTTTCGGCGGCTTATAGTTGAAAGTTGAAAAGTTTGAACTTATGAACTTCAAAATTTTGTTTTGATGTTTGATTCTTAGCTTTAATGTTATTTTTAGTGTTTTGAGCCTTCGAGAAAGTTCATGTTAGATATATAGAATTGTTGGGATGATTGGATGGGGTCTCGGGGGGCTCGGTTGAGTTTCGGGATGGTTTCATGACAACTCTGGTAAGTTGTTCATTGCTCATGCTACTGTGATCGCATTTGCGATAACAGGTTCGCAAATGCAAGGTCGCATTTGCGAATGTCGCCTCATATTTGCAAGATGGGAGGAGCTCAGGCTCGTGTTTTGCGATGCTATGATTTGCAATTGTGATACCGCAATTGCAAAGACAAAGTCGTATTTTTGACTGTGTATGCTCACGGGTGCAATCGCATTTGCAATTAATTGGTTGCATTTGCGAAGATTTCTTTCACATTTCCGACATTTGCAGCTGGAATAAAGAAGGGCTTCGGGATCGATTTGTTCTTTTCCACTTTTGAGACCTATACTTTATAAGGAGACGATTTTGGAGAGAATTTTCTTCTCAACTTCAAATGTTAGTATTTCTAACTTAGTTTTAATTAATTTCCATGATTTTTCATAGATTTTTACCCTTAAATCTAGGATTTCAAAGAATAGAAAATGGGGTTTTGGGTAGAAACTTAAGAGAGCTCATTTTGGGGATTTGGACCTCGATTTGAGGTCGAATTTTGATACAAATCACATACTTGGACTCGTAGGGCTATGCGTAATCTGAATTTGGTCTTGATTTTGGATTTCGACCATCTGAGCCTGGGTTGACTTTTTGTTGACTTTCTAAATTAGGTAAAGATTAAACCTTTTTATATAAGAAAGATTCTTAAGGCTTATTTTGACTTATTTAAGTATTATTTGGCTAGATTTGAGTTGTTTGGAGGCTTGTTTTAAAGGAAAAGCGGTTTGGAGCTTTTGACTAGTCGGGTGAGGTGTGTGTCTTGCCAAGCTTTGGTTTGAGAAAACTTTTCCTAATAGGTATTATTTGCTACATACGGGGGTGACATATATGTGTGATGACGAGTGTATGTGCATGTGTGTAACGACCCGATAGGTTATTTTGAGTGCTTTCTGTTCTGTATTTTTTTGAATAGCTTAATTTGATGATTTATGATTTGCATACGTGGTCCATTTTGATTTTCGGAAAGTTTAGATGTGTTTTTACAAAAGAAAATTCGATTTTTGAGTTAAAAGTTATTGGTTGACCACGGCCAATATTCTTGGTAAACGACCTCAAATTTGTATTTTGAAGATTTTGATAGGTTCGTATGATAATTTTGGACTTGTACGCATGTTTGGTTGGGGTCCCAGGCGACCCGAAGCCATTTCAGCGGTTTATTGTGGAAAGTTGAAAATTGAACTTATGAACACTAGAAATCTTTGAGTTTTGACTCTTGATTCTTGGTTGTAGATTTTATTTTGATATTTTGAGCTTACGAGCGAGTTCGTATGAGGTTTATATACTTGTTTGAATGTTTGGGATGGGCTCGAGAGGCTCGGGTAGTTTCAGATTAGTTTCGAATGATTTTGCTAGGCTTAGAATTGCTGGTGCTGCAGTCATCACATTTGCCATGTTCTTCTTGCAAATATGAGGCTCGTATTTGCCAACGTCACCGCGAATTTGCGGATAGGGGATAGGAAGCCCAGCTTCGCAATTGCAAGGAGGTTGTCGCATTTACAACTTCTGAATCTCTGAGGCCACTTCACATTTGCGACCATGTGGCTCGGAATTGCGGGCTGTGCAATTGCAAGCGACATCTGCAGCTGGTAAAATAGGTAATTTCAGGATTAGCTCATTTTATTGAATTTTTGATACCTAGACTTCACCTAGAGGCGATTTTGAAGAGAAATTTCTTTCCAACCTCAAGGGTTAGTAACTTTAACTTACCTTTTTTCTATTAATTCTGTTACACCCCATATTTTTGTACACAAAAGTACGTCGTAAGTCGGTTGATGTAAGCTCATAAGGAATGAAATCACTCTATAAGGATAAGGAAGGTTTATGTCTTAAGTAAGTTAAGTTAAATGAGACTTGGAAAAAAACAAATGAGTTAATGGATACATAAAATATGGTTGCTTGCTTACCGGGATACTAATTTGAGCTACTTGCTTATCCGTCCTACTAGCTTGAGCTACTTAACACATGTCATGACTATTAAATGAGGGTAAGATACGTGTCTAAGTGAATAAGGGCAACATGTGACACCTATTTATTAACCAAGCAGGTGTGTCACCTACTTGCTAAAAGGGAAGGCCCAAATTAGTCCACATAAATGGACATGTGTAGGTTAGCCAAGAGGGCCCTTTTAGGGGCTGAATCAAGTCACATATCCTCATAATATCCAAGTAGTAGAAATATAAAGAGAGCCACGAAATTCTCTCCCAAATTGACCTACTCCAAACTCTCAAGAAGTTGTTGATAATCTTCTTCTTCTTTCAATTCAAGTTAAAGGGTAATCTCCAATCTTGAAGGATCTGATGTGAAGCAAGTTAATGGCCATCAAGGGCAATATACTATCATTGTTTCATCCTTACAAGATCTTATATAGGTAAGAAAATCTTCCCTCCTTCATATATTTGAGTTTATCTAAGTTCTAGCTAGGATGTTTAGCGAAGGACTTGTGAAGTAAGGGCTGGAAATTGAGTTGAAGTTGTTGTGGTGTTACGGACTGTTTGGAGTAGTTTCATATTATTATATGGCTGTCACATAAGAGTATTGTCTTGGACATGTTGTGTTTAATCTTATTGGTGCCTTAACTAAGTTGTGGGAGTAAGAATTGATGAAGTAATAATCTGAAAATCAGTTTTCAGTAGTTGTAATTTGTTGACTGTTAGGAGTTCATTTTTATGTCGTGTTGTGGCTTAAAAATAAGTATGTATAACCTGAGTATATTGTGGTTGCTATTATTGAAGTGTATTCAAGTTCTAGCTAAGTTATAGGGATGGAAAAACGCAAAGTAGCACTTGGTTGTTGTATGAGATTGTGTGGACTGTTTTGGTGATGTATTGCGATGGATATAAGGTTGGATATTGATGTAATATGTTTGTTGATATTTTGGACATATTGGTCTTGTTTGTGGATTTGAGGAAAGTGAAAAGAATAAGGGGAGGTGCTATCCAAAATTTCGAAGACGAGCTAGTCGCTCATTTGTGTTGAGTTCTAGCTTCCGTAAACTTAACAATGGTCCCTTATTGTTTGTTGTAGATTGAAGTACTAACGGGCTGAACCGACGTCGTATGGTTAGCTAAATGACAAAGGTATGTTAAGGCTATCCCTCCTTTACTTTTGGCATGATCCATATGATACAAACGAAACGAGCAAACGCACAACTTTCATAAATGGCTCTATTCATAAAAGTACTAGGAGTGCCTATGTTCTTGATTCCCTATGTGTCCTATTATTATATCATCTATTCACGGGTCTTAGAAAAATACGTAAGTTGATAAAGTTTATCCAAGAGATCTTATTGACTTACTTTATTATGCATTGGATTCATTTATATATGTACATTGAACCATGACCAAATGGAATTATATATGCGTATATTATATGTATATGGGATATGGGGAAAGGTTATGGCGTTATATATGCACCACCACCTGATCAACTGGTATATATTGATAATTTCGCCCACAGAGGCCGAGATGATATGATGGGATGCCCTCAGAGGTTTGATGATGTTATGTACTCATATACCTATGCATGGTATGGCATTTACATGCATATACGTGATATTATAAAATGTGTCACGATTCACAGAGATATTCATACTTACATGTTGAGTTCTTTACACCATATTTTTTTCATGCCTTACATACTCGGTACTTTATTTGTACTGA
Source organism: Nicotiana tabacum (assembly GCF_000715075.1). Taxonomy (NCBI): domain Eukaryota; kingdom Viridiplantae; phylum Streptophyta; class Magnoliopsida; order Solanales; family Solanaceae; genus Nicotiana; species Nicotiana tabacum. The sequence continues at coordinate 76,373,178 of NC_134091.1, forward strand.
TGTCCCTTTTGCCTGGGGATGCTGCGTTTCATGCCCGCAGGTCTCGATAGATAGGTTGACAGTCCTCCTAGTAGGCTATTAGCTCAGCGGAAAGTGTTGGTGCACTCCACTTGCACCAGAGTTACCTATTTGGTCAGTATGATTTGGACATGTATTGATTAGTATGGCGGGGTTCTGTCCCCACCTTTATGATATTTATGTACTCTTAGAGGCTTGTAGACATATGACATGTATATGGATACTTGTATGGCTTTATCAACCTATGTTTTGAGTGTACAAATGATCATATCGGCCTTATAGGCCCGAATGTCACGTGCACAAATTTCTATATCATGTTGGGTCGTCCTATATCTAGTATTCACTTATGTTTTATTCTAGTTATCTCATGATGGCCCTTCTGGTCCATTTAACTATGATAGTGTGATAAGAAAGATATGTTACGTTAGTACTCGGTTGAGTAAGGCACCATGTGTCCGTCGCGGCCCTCCGATTTAGGTCGTGACAAATTCCCATTACCTTCCATAGATTATCATCCATAAATCTAGATTTTCATAGAGTAGAAATAGGGTTCTTGGGTAGAAACTTAAGATTTGATATTTTAGAGATTTAGATCTCGATTTGAGGTTGAATCTTGAAATAAATAACATATTTGGATGTAACGACCCGATCGATCGTTTTGAGCATTGGCATTCTGTTCGGTGGTTTGGAGTCTTGAGTAGCTTCATAGGATATATTACGACTTGCGTGCATGGTTGGTTTTGATTTTCGGGAAGTTCGGAGTGATTCGGAACAGTAATTCTCTATTTGGAAACTTTAAGTTAAAGGGTTGACCAAGATTTGACTTTTGAGTAAACGACCTCGGATTCGTATTTGGATGGTCCCAATAGGTTCGTATGGTGATTTTGGACTTGGGTGTATGTCCAGATTCACATTTGGATATTCACAGAAGGTTTGGTTCTATTTGAGGAAAGTTAAAAATTTGAAAGGTTTGGAAGGTTCATAGGTTTGATCGGGATTTGACTTCGATATTATCAGGTTTGGATTATTATTTTGGGAGTTGAAATAGACTCGTTATGTCATTTAAAACTTGTGTGCATAGTTTGATTTCATTCCGAGTAGATTTGGTAGGATTCAGGCACATTCAGCGTAGTTTGAAGGTTTGAAAGTTAAGAGAGTGATCTTGGTCTTCGATGCTTGGTTTTGATGTTATCTTTGTTGTTTTGAGCTTTTGGATAAGTTCGGATAATGTATTTGGACTTGTTCGTATGTTTGGACGGGGTCCCAAGAGCCCCGGGTGTGATTCGGGGTGGTTTCAGACCATTTCAGATAATTTTTATGTTGTTGGTTTCTGGTACATCTGATGTGTTTCATGATTGCGGGTGAAGCTTCACGATCACGTAAAAGGTTGTTGGCTGGTGGCGATTTGTGCACCGCGTTCGTGGTGACTGTTCGTGTAAGGTGGTTGAGCTGGTTATCACGTTGACATTTGTTGCTTCGTGATCGCGGAGTATTGCTGGAGGCAGGTCGGCTCGTGGCTTCCGCGCTAGATGTCGCATTCACGCTTCTGTGGCCCATTGGCTTCCGCGATCGTGGGGTCCAGACGCGATTGTGTAGAGTATTTTCTTGAGCAGCGTTACTTTGTTCTTCGCGATGTGTATAACTGGGCAGTGCATATAAGTTGTCATTTTCTAACTTTGAGCTTATTTTATCATATTTTTAGATTGGGAGCTCGGATTGAGGCAATTTTCACCACTTGAATTGGGGTAAGAGTTCTTGACTCGAATTTAATTATTTTTTATGATTCCATCCTTGATTTTGGCATTTGATTGGTCAATCTAAGAGAGGAAAATTAAGGTTTTTGGCAAAACTTATCTAAAGTAAAAAATTGAGATTTGAACATCGATTCGGAGTCGGATTTGGATGAAACTTGTATGGTTGGACTCATATTCGAATAGATTATTGGAATTTATGAGTTTTGTCTGATTTCGGGGTGCGGGCCTGGGTTGAATTTGAGTATTTGATTAAAGATTTGACCTTTTATCGTTTGGGTTTGATTCCTATGGCATTATGTGATATTTTTGGATAGATTCGAGCCGTTTGGAGGTCGATTCGGGCGGAAAGGCATTTTTAGAGTATTGATTTGGCTTGTTTAAGGTAAGTGTCTTCCCTAGCTTTGGTTGAGGGAATTTTTCTTACTATTTAATATTGTTTGCTACATGCGGGGGTGATGTATATATGAGGTGACGAGCATATATACATGTGCCATGTGTATTCATGCTCGGGGTAGATTCTAGCTTACTCTATGCTTTATTTGATTGTATGTTCTACTTGATTCTATCTATTATTCCATTAGTTGACTACGTGAGCAAAATAAACCATGCTAGAGGAATGTTGAGACTATTGGTACCTAATTTTGAACTTGTTGAGCAAAATTTGAGACTTATGCTATACTTGCCTCAGAGGTAGATGTACGTATGTTATGGACACACATCTAGTTGTTCTTGTGTTGTGCTTTGATTGGAATGTGTACACTCTGTGATACATATGTGATCCTTTGTATGACTACTTGAATTTGGTTGATATAATTGATTTAGACGTAGTCATATCTTACCCATATTTTTATTGTTATCATGTCCTTGTGCGCTTTATTGATGAGTTATGAGGATATGCCCCTTGATGATAAATTGTTATCTTGCATTGTTGTGATAATTGCGGCACATGTGGGCATGCCGTATGGGTTGATTTTTGTTGTGGAGTATAAAGGTGGCATTTCGCTGTTGATGTTGTGTAAATAAGGGTGTCATTTCACTGGCTAAATAAGGGTGGCGATATGCGCAGGTGGCAAAATAAGGGAGGCATTTCATTATTATGTACATGCGGTGAAATAAGGATGGCGAAATGCGCATGCGGTGAAATAAGGGAGGCATTCCATTATTATGTGCATGCGGCGAAATAAGGGTGGCATTGTGGGGCATGCTATGTGTTGTCCTGGGGCAATTTTTATTGATTATATTTGTGTGGTGGTACGAGAGTGGTATTCTTGTTTGTGCTTACGACTTCTTTACGCCTGTGTTATTATTTGATGATTTGATTGTCAAAATGGGTTACCTACGTGGAGTTGATATCTCATCTTTTGTTGAGTTGATGGTGGCATATCAGATTGACATGATAAGAAAGTTGTTATCGAGCATTGCTATAGCTGATTCTTGAAAGGTTCTCTTGAACATGTTATTTGGCATTTGATACGAAATCGAATCATGTTGGGCTCATATTTACAGTCATGTATGAGTGTTGAGCACATAAATTATGTGGTACTTATCTCTTTGTGAGCGGGGGTTAGTGCAAGTTGTATTTGTTGAACATGTTTAATTGGAAGAGTTTGTTTATTACCTTATCCCACTTGTGCACCTTTACTGCTGGTATTCATTATTTTGTGATTGTCTTTTTGGAATATTTTGCACAGGTTCTGCAAAGTGAGTGTCTTTTGACTTAAAAATATCGTCACTACTTTTCTGAGGTTAGTCAAAATACTTACTGAGTACATAGGGTCGGTTGTACTCATACTACACTTCTGCACCTTGTGTGCAGATTCTGAAGCTGAGTAGCTGCGAAGACGGAGCTTTACATTTGGAGACGTACCAGCTTACCGGATTCATGATACCTTTTGTTCATGGTAACTTAGGATTTCATTTCTGTTGATGTAACTTTCAAACAGATATTGTATTTATTTCTCACATCAGCTTTGTAAATCTAAATCATAATGGCTCATGACTTGTACTACCAGTCCTTGGAGTAGTTGTAATAAATTCTTTTGCAGTCTTATTTATAAAATTGATGATTTCTCATTTTAGTAGTAACTTACACAGTTTGGCTTACCTAGCAGGTTAGGTTAGATGCCATCACGACATTGATGGGATTTTGGGTCATGACAAGTTGGTATCAGAGTCTAGGTTCATAGATTCTACGAGTCATGAATAAGTGTCTAGTATTGATGATCGGCATGATGACGTCCATACCTATCTTCGAGAGGCTATAGGGTATCTAGGAAACTTCCCTTCTTTCTTTCCTTATTGTGCGACCTTGTTTCAGCTTGGAGCATGTATCTTCGATTTCTACCTAATCAATCGTATGTGACATTTCTCACTCGGTATCAGCTACGCATCGGCAGTTTGTGATGCTGCGGATGGACTATGAGAGGCTATGGATGCTTTATTATCGTCTCGATGTATTTTCTAGACTGAGAATACAGATGTGTTGGTATATCTTTTAGTTGTCCATGTATGGGATGAAGCGAATTCTTGTATCTGGTTAATGAGTACGAACTTAGGATGATTGACTGCATAGTGGTCGTGACTGTAATAGTGCCATAGAGAGGTGTCTGTCGGGGGCTAAGCAGGTGGGTTATCTCATGCGAGTAGATTTGAGGTTGTGTGATTCGTATGCGGCTTCTATTTAGTGGAATGCATATACTACCATTTTGGAGGGCTTGAAGAAGTTTGTGCGACTGTCACAAGGATGGGTATGCACTTGACAGAGTCTTTGGAGTGTTTCACGACTAGTATTACATAATTTTATGAAGTATTCCGGTGATTAACAGTACGGGATCAGGGCAGCTATGAAGGAAGGGTACTATAAATTATAGACGATGTGTTCTATGGCTTCGAGCCAAGTGAGGGAGTTTGATATCGACGATCGGATTGCATAGTTACATGTTATATCAGTTTTTGGACTAAGGGACGCTTGTGGATTAACTACGACTTGTAAAGGATGACTTCGAGGATGATATGAGCAAGGGATCGGTTGGATGTATGATGTAGTACACCTGATTGGTACATGGGGGTCTTGGGATGGTTCAGGTTTGATACTCTTTGGATGTAGTGTGCAAGGAAAAGGAATCGCTTGATTGCTTCTTTTGGATATTCATCTGCTGGTGGAGCGTGGGTTGTTCGGTGCGGATTGGCTGTGCATTAGATATTGGAAATCAAGGTGAGTGACTCTCGAGAAAGTTCTAATGGGTTCAAGATTTATATGTGGTGTTTAGGGATTTTCTTATTTGCGTATGGATAGGACTTGGGGCTTGCATTGGATGCTGCCAAGACTTGCGGTATTTCTATATCATTATTGATTCTACTTTGCGGTACTAGAAAGGTGAAAGAAACTGCTTCAGATTTGAAAAGGGTCTCTTCAGAGTCAGCATTTCGATTTGAGTTACTTTAGGGTTTGGCAGTCTGCGTGACTAGGTTGATTTAGATAGACCCAGTCCTGATGGTTTGGCTAGGTGCCAGCGGGTTTTGAAGAATTCATGCCGGTTTTGACCACAGCTTGAGGTTGATGTTTTCTACGGGTATAAGAGGTTGTTGCATGTGGTGATGTCCTTCTGGATTGAGTTAAATAGAAGGTTCTTGGTTGGTGAGGTATTTATCCTGCTTGTGATTCAGAGTTGACTATGAGATTTTTGTATTTTCACAAGGTAGCATGATAGTTGCGGTGCGTTGTGTGGAATTGGGAGTTGCAAGTTCAAGGTTGCGGTTTTATTTGAAGGGAAGGTCATGAGTTCTAAAAGGCATGGACGCTTTTAGATGTTTAATAGGATGTTGGCACTATTTAGTATTGCCTGAGAAAGGTGTGCATTTTAGGAGAGGCATTGTGTTTTTACTAGCGGATGCTTGACTAGTATTACGGCAATCGCCTAGTGTTTGGCTACTGAGGTTCAGGTTTTGCTATGTGGTGCAGGAGATTTATATGGGTATTTTTCTATGAGATGATTGTGTATGAGTGATGTGTCAGTTATTAAGTGGTGGAGTTGGGATCAGATATGGAGATTCATGTATTCTTGAGGTTTAGAGACTGGATATTCTTAGAGGTAGACTATTCCTTGGTTGTGGACTGTGAAGATATGTTAAGAGTTAGACAGCTGATGGTATGTGTTATGGAGAGGTTACCATGGACTTTTGGGAGGTTATTTACATGTTTTGGGATGATCGAAATTGGTTTGGGGGCTATTTGTAGGCCTAATAAGAATGTATATTCTACATCAGATCGAGCTTGCTTACTCTTGCACAACATTTACAGCGGGTATGTCATCGGGCAAAATGGATTTTATTCCTGCCCTGGATTGTTTCGTATGTTGCTCTCTTATGCTAAGATGAGTTGTGAGACTGCTTGTCTATTCACACATATGATGTGGTCCTGTTTAGGCTAGGTGACGAGATTTGGAGCGAGATGGCTCTTGGGATGTTGGGTTCCTTATTGCACCTTAGTCATGTTTTTCCTATCGGTGGTATATTGTGTTATCCGTTTCTCTATGATTGTTGTCATGCATTTCCCGTATTTGTTGTTGATACATGCGTGGTTCATGATTGGGAGCATTATGGTTCGATGAGAATTACATGTGGATCCGTATGTTTGGACCGGGCTACGTGCCGCAACGAGGTTATGTTAGGATGAGATTCTTTGTGGTCATTTCATATGTTTTGCTTCTCCCTTGTGGGATGGACTCATAGTATGGTGTTGTTGGGGTTGTACCTATTGGACTTGTCGGATAGTTCTCTCATTTGGTTCTCTTTCCATCTTCAATTATATTTGAGTGTTGCTTATTGGGTACGGATTTTGTCGTATGTAGCTCTAGGTGGCATTGGGTGTGGCATGTCGGTCGAGCTGCTTGTTATGGATAAGATGAGATCATTGGACCTAGAATTAGTGCAATCAGACTTGGATAAGGTATGTTTGGATAAGACTATCATTAATTAGCTTAGAGTTTGGCAATGGTTCATGTTAGGCTAGAGAACTCCATGATTTGTTGATTGGGTGAGTGGTTATGAGTTTTTACATGTTTCTTACATCATTAGCGGTGTCGTGAAGGTTTGGAACAAGGTTTTATTTGATATGAGGTTTGTTACGGATACCGGGTTTAGTAATGAGCAACTTTTGTAGTAAGAAGATATTACTATAAGTGCATGGGTTATGTGGTATATTGTGTGATTATATCGTGGAATATGGTTACGGATTGATGCAACTTTGTTAGACTTATACAATGTACAGATGTGAGAACCGGATCTTATAAGAAATTCCAGATGTTAGAGATTGGGTTCTAAGATTTATGGACTAAGGTTGAAGAAAGAATCTTCCGTTAGGTTGTGTTGACAATCCTATATGGATTGAGGTGATGTGGTATCACTCATGGATATATGTATGGTGAGATTATACAGTGATTTGATGGCTTTGGAACGACGCTTGGCACGTCCGACGACGAACATATATTTAAGTGAAAGAGAATGTAATGACCCGACCGGTCATTTTGAGCGTTGGAATTCTGTTCGATGGTTTGGATTCTTGAGTAGCTTCATAGAATGTATTACGACTTGCATGTATGGTTGGTTTTGATTTTTCGGAAGCTCGGGAGTGATTCAGAAGAGTATTCTCTATTTAGAAGCTTTAAGTTGAAGGGTTGACCAAGGTTTGACTTTTGAGTAAACAACCTCGAATTCGTGTTTGGATGATCCTAATAGGTTCGTATGAAGATTTTGAACTTAGGCGTATGTCCGGATTCACATTTGGATGTTCCTATAAGGTTTTGGCTCTATTAGGCGAAAGTTGGAAATTTAAGTGTATGGAAGGTTCATAGGTTTGATCTGGAGTTGACTTCGATGTTATCGGGTTCAAATTATTGTTTCAGGAGTTGAAATAAGTTCGTTATGTCATTTGGAACTTGTTTGCAATGTTTGGTTTCATTCTGAGTTGATTTGGTAGGATTCAGACATGTTTGGTGGAGTTTGAAGGTTTAAAAGTTAAGAGAATGATCTTTGTCTTTGATGCTTTGTTTTGACGTTATTTATGTTGTTTCGAGCTTTCGGATAAGTTTGGATAATATATTTAGATAGGGTCCCGAGAGCCTCGGGTGTGATTCGAGATGGTTTCAGATCATTTAAGATGATTTTTGTGTTGCTGGTTTCTGGTGCATATGATATGTTTCACGATCGCGAGTGAAGCTTCGCGATCGCATAGAAGGTTTTTTACAGCTGGCGATTTGTGCATCACATTCGTGCTGATGGTTCGCGTTCGCGTAAGGCGGTGGAGATAGCTATCACGTTCGCGTTCGTTGCTTCATGATCGCGGAGTTTGTTGGAGGCAGGTCGGCTCATGGCTTCCGCGTCCGTGTTAGGTGCTCGCATTCACGCTTCTGTGGCTCGTTGGCTTCCGCGATCATGGGGTCGGATGCGATCATATAGAGTATTTTCCTTAGCAGCGTTACTTTGTTCTTCGCAATCGCGAAGGCTATTCCGTGATTGCGATGTGTATAACTGGGCAGTGCATATAAGTTGTCATTTTCGGACTTTGAGATTATTTTTTCATATTTTGAGATTGTAAGCTCATATTGAGGAGATTTTCACCACTTGAATTGTGGTAAGTGTTCTTGATCAGATTTGATTATTTTTCATGATTCCATCCTTGATTTTGGCATTTGATTGGTGAATCTAAGAGAGGAAAATTGGGATTTTTTGGCAAAACATTTTTAAAGTGAAAATTTGAGATTTGAACATCGATTCAGAGTCAGATTTGGATGAAACTTATATGGCTAGACTTGTATTCAAATGGGTTGTCGGAATTGTGAGTTTTATTGGGTTCCGGGGTGCGGGCCTGGGTTGACTTTGAGTATTTGATTAAAGATTCAACCTTTATCATTTGAGTTTGATTCCTATGGCATTATGTGATGTTCTTGAGTTATTTTTGGCTAGATTCGAGCTGTTCGGAGGTTGATTCGCACGGGAAGGCGTTCTTAGAGTATTGGTTTGGCTTGTTTGAGGTAAGTGTCTTGCCCAACTTTGGTTGAGAGAATTTTTCCTACTATTTGATATTGTTTACTACATGCGGGGGTGATGTATATATGAGGTGACGAGTGTATATACATGTGCCATAGGTATTCATACTCGGGGTTGATTCTAACTTACTCTATGCTTTATTTGATTGTGTGTTCTACTTGATTTTATGCATTGTTCCATTAATTGACTACGTGAGCACATTAAACCATTCTAGAGGAATGTTGAGACTAGTGGTACCTCATTTTGAACATTTTGAGCAAATCTTGAGACTTATGCTATACTTGCCTCGGAGGTAGATGCACATATGCTACGGACACACATGCGTACTTGTTCTTGCGTTATGCTTTGATTGGGACGTGTACACTGTGATACATATATTATCCTTTATATGACTACTTGAACTTAGTTCCTATAATTGATTTAGTCGTAGTCATGTCTTATCCATGCGTTTTTATTGTTATCATGTCCTTGTGCACTTTATTGATGAGTTATGAGGATATGCCTCTTGATGATAAATTGTTATCTTGCATTATTGTGATAAGTGTGGCACATGTGGACATGTTGCGCGGGTTGGTTGTTGATGTGTGGAGTATAAGGGTGGCTTATGCGCATGAAATAACATAAAGGAGGCATTTCATTGTAATGTGCATGCAGTGAAATAAGAGTGGCTTATGGGCATGCGGCAACATAACGGAGGCATTTCACTGGCGAAATAAGAGTGGCGATATGCACATGTGGCAAAATAAGGGAGGCATTTCATTGTTATGTACATGCGACAAAATAAGGGTGGCGAAATGCGCACGGCAAAATAAGGGAGGCATTCCACTGTTATGTGCATGCGGCGAAATAAATGTGGCATTGTCGGGATTTTATGTGTTGGCTTGGGGTGATTCTTATTGATTATGTTTGTGTGGTGGTACGAGAGTGGCATTCTTGTTTGTGCCCATGACTTTTTTATATTTGTCACACATTTTTACATGGTTTGTTGCGTTGTTTCTAACCTGCTAATGTATGCCTCTGTTATTATTTGATGATTTGGTTGTCAGAATGGGTTTACCTATGCGGAGTTGATATCTTATCTTTTGTTGAGTTGATGGTATCATATCAGATTGATATGATAAGAAAGTTGCCGTCGAGCATTGTTATAGTTGATTCTTGAAAGGTTCTATTGAACATGTTATTTGGCATTTGGTACGGAATCAAATCATGTTGGGCACGAATTTACAGTCATGTATGAGTATTGAGCATAGAAATTATGTGGTACATATCTCTTTGTGAGCGGGGGTTGGTGCAAGTTTTATTTGTTGAACATGTCTAATTGGCAGAGTTTGTTTATTACCTTATCCCAGTTTTGCACCTTTACTGTTGGTATTATTTATTCTGTGATTGTCTTTCTGGAATATTTTCTCTATATTATACATGTTATTGAGCTGCATAGGTTCTGCAAAGTGAGTATTTTTTTTTACTTGAAAACCTCATCACTACTTCTCTATGTCGCCCCCGTTTTCTCGTAAAAGCGGGTTTCGACGAGTGACAACTCTTTTAAATGGGTATTAAAAGAGGAGAGTCATCACCTAACGATTTTAAGGTGCGTTAAGGCACCTATTTGCGAATAATTCTGTTTGAACTAGTCCATGTTATCAAAGATCAGGTAAGGGCTCAAATTACCTCGAAGAGAAGGTGTTAGGCACTATTCGAGGTCCACAACTGTGGGTTCTGCCGAAATTACACTACGTGGGATTATTGGATTATAATTGTCCTATGTAATAAAGTAAGTGAAGGAAGACAGAGAATTAAGGGTTCAATTACGATATAAGACAAATATGAAGAAGATTTTTCGAAAAAAAAGGAATTAAACTATATTAGTAAATGATTAGTACAAGTCTTTAGAAGTTACAAAATACAACCTAATTGCTCTAGGTTTAAAAAACAAAGGCGTGAATAACAAATATATAAAAAAGGGGGGGATCCTAAGTTATTTAGCCTAAAGGATCACCCCGTGCAACATAAATAATACTTCGTAACTCCCTTAGGGCAGGGATTGTTCATATTATTCAGCGGACATAGACTATCATCTCCTGGTACCCAGTTGCCATGTTAAAGTTGTTTACCTAAAGCGCTCTAGTTTGATTCTAGACCATGTCTTATGCGTGCACTACCCGTCCCATGCATATGGTCCAGGAGGCTTTGGACCTACTACTTGGGTTGTTCTAGACTTTACTTAAGGTGCTCAAAATGATAAAAACTAGGTGCACATCTAAAACAGGTAGGACTTCACATAAAGACAATAAATGGCTCAAGTTCGCCTAGACACATAAGCAACAAAAGAACGTGGGCAAATTTCATATTATGCATTAGGCAGCTTCAGAATCAGGGTATATTAGAGTCATTAAGTCCTAAGGCATGGCTTCTATGTGATCCCAATTTAAAACATCTTACAGGCAGTGCTGCTGTTCAGACTATCGAATTTATAGATTACAAGTATTATAAACCTATGGACATGATCTCTAAGTGATTTGCGCAATGAGGTAGAGAAGACATTTCAGAATTACTCGTGTTTGATCCTATTGACATGCTTTCTAGGTGAGTAACGATATCTTATACGTAGGTTCTTTAATAATTGGTATTTGAGCACAATTTTATCATGCTTATTCCTATAGGCATGCTATCTAATAGCGCATAGAAGTAGACATGGGAACAAGTAAAGCATTTACTCAAACATATTCTAATAATGTGCAGGCATTAGATATGTTGAGTAAGTTAAGTGTTGAGTTCCTATATGCATGATTTCTATTAATGTATAGAAATAAAGCATGTCGAACAAAGTAGCAAAAAGCATGTAGACCCTATAGGCATGCTCTCTACCCATTCATACGAAAATTAAAGTATACCCGTTCCCCTATTCCACTAATTCCCTAACTGTTTTGTTTGCAAATTATTACAGGCCCAAAATAATGAATATAAGTACAAATATTACGTACTGAACGACTGCAAACCCAAATGAAAATAACCCAGTACTGCCTGGACCTTCAACAGGCTCACTTTCACATGAATAGCAGACCCAGATCCAAACGCATCTCAAACAGAAGAGTGTGTCCATTGCACAGCCCAGGGCCACACATGAACTCATACTAGTCCTAACAATTACAGATTAACCACTTAACCGTATAAGTTAACGAACCACACATGGCAATCAATTAAACAGCTCTGAAGCACTACCTCATAGGGACAAGATTGTCACGCCCTAAAACCGAGGAGCGCGACCGACGCTCAACCGAGTGAACCCGACTGAGCAATCCTGTTAGATTTCATTCTACCCAAATTCATCCGTGAATAAAGAGGAGATGTACTCCGTTAATCAAATAATTTCATTAACTGCTTCCATTTCATTCCCATTAACAGCATCATTCAATATTTCCAAAATAGTATGAGTTTATAGATTTAATGAAAAACATGTTGCCAAATACCAACAGTTCTAATCCAATTCCCAACATCAAATACCACCCACAACTTGTCTACGGAGCCTCTAAGTATAACTGAAGAGTAATATGGAAATGCCGGCAACAAGGCACCGGCTATACCTCAACCACAAAGTACATGAGAAACAAAAGATACATGACCTTGAAATGAAGTGGGGCTCACCAAATCAGCTGAAAGGAGTGTACTGCTATCTCTGATCAATGCCACCTACTGTAGAACCATCTGTATCCATTAAAGATGCAGCGCTCCCGGTAAAAGGGACGTTAGTAATGTCGAATAGCACTAGTATGTACAGCTAGAAATCCTCTTTCAAAATAAAATGCCCATATGATTTATACATGGAATACATAATATAATGTAATTGAAACAACCTGTACAAACAAGGACAACAAAAGGGGCACCTATTGTCTGCATTAATAATGTGTCTCATTAGACCGTCCTTAGTGTTCACATATCATATTATACACTTATGCGTTTCATAGACCGTCCATAGTGTTTATTCATACCGTACATCTATACCTCTTATACACAATGCACCTATGCGTTTCATAGACCATCCACAGGATTTTATATCATAATGGATTACATACCACAATGTACCTATGCGTTCATAGACCGTCCACAGGATTTCATATCACAATGGATTTCACAACACAATGTACCTATGCGTTCATAGACCGTCCACATGATTTCATATCACACTACATTTCATAACATAATGTACATATGCGTTCATAGACCGTCCACAAGATTTCATATCATAATGTACCTATGCGTTCATAGACCGTCCACAGGATTTCATAACACAATGTACCTATGCGTTCATAGACCATCCACAGGATTTCATAACACAATGTACCTATGCGTTTCATAGACCGTCTACAGGATTTCATAACACAATGTACTTCATAACACAATGTACCTATGCGTTTCATAGACCGTCCGCAGGATTTCATAACACAATATACTTATGCATTTCATAGACCGTCCATAGGGTTTCATAACATAATATACCTATGCGTTTCATAGACCGTCCATAGGGTTTCATAACACAATATACCTATGCGTTTCATAGACCGTCTATAGGGTTTCATAACATATTGGAAACAAAAGTACAAATACATACATCTCATAACCTTTCACCACATATCACCTAATCCGTACTTTCAACTACTTACAATATTATTATTTTATTGGCTCTCTTGGCCATACATATGATTCTTTATTCATGGCGCAATGGCCGTATTTCATATTCCACACTTTCATTTCTTCCCTTTCATAGATCATCATCATAATTATCAACAAGTAGAATATTCCGGAAATCACAACTTTAAATTCATTAGTAATGAAGGTTTTAAACACAATTGATTTCTTTCCAATAAATGGAGTAAAATGATTGGCAATCGAAGTACAAGTTAAAATCATACACAATTTCCACTCACGAATATGTAAGAATGCAAAACACATTGGAAATTACTTACAAAGCATAGCATTAGCTAAAACAACCACATATGGGCATCACTTGAGTTCATAAACCTTTAGTCGATTATATTGTCGAAGTCAATTTTGGAATAGTTGAGTCAAAGCTCATTTCATAATCTTTCTCACATTATTTCATTTCATTGGCACCATTGGTCATAAGTATAACTTTCACCATTGGCACGTTGGCCATACTTTATATTCCCAATTTACTGATTTCACTTCCAACCATCTTTATAGGTTATCAACAATAAGACATTCTCAATCAAGGCTTTAGGTACACATATGAGCAATTAAGAGTCTTAAGAATATTGAGATTTTCTCACACAATTTGGCATACTAGCTTTCATTTGAAATACGATTCAAGCCACCACATTTTAATACGCAACCCATACTTTGAAACTCACAGAAACATTATGGAATTCAATTCCAAGAGAGAAAGTTTAGCCAACATACCTCAATTGAGCTTTCCTTAAATTACTACAACGTTCCAAGAAATTCTAGCAATCCCAATCTATTTGAGACATAACAAAATTGAACCATAATTAGGAAGATATTCATGGTCTCAGCTCATTTGAGCATTTTATCAAATACTAAGTGTGGATTAAGGTTCAAGGTCCTTTTATGGAGGATTCCATCATCCCAGAACCCAATCTTTACCATTTTTAGCTCAACAATCTTTCTATACCCTTTGATAACACATGCATGTAAAATAAACAACCCTCTTGCCCAGAAATTATCTTGCTTATTACCCATTTCTAGAAAAAATTCGAAATTAAGGGTTAGGGTGTAGAATCTTACCTCTAGGATGAAGACCTAGTGAGTTTCCCTCCTTAATCTTCCAAAACTTGAGCAAGAATTGAAGAATCAATTATTGAGGAACACCTTCTCATTCTAGGACACTCTCTCTCACTCTAAAATATCAGATTATACCTCAAAAATGACCTAAAGAGTGTATTTAACGAAATAGGGTTGGGTTTTAAAAACTCAAAAATGGAGCTCTGGAACAAGGTATGCGATCGCATAACCGATATGCGGACTGCATATCGGTCTCATAATTGGTTACAAAATGGCCAAAAGAACTGTCTATGTATGCGGTCACTATGCGGTCCGTATAACTGTTCTGCGGTCGCATAGTGCACCGCATAACGGTTATGCGGTCGCATAGTCAACCGCATAATGGCATCCAACTGACCCAATTAACTGCGTCACTCTGCGGTCATTATGCGATCCGCAAAGTGATTCTGCGGTCGCATAATGGACCGCAGAAATGCACTTTTCCACAAAAAAAAATTTCCTTTACTTTCTCGCGCATTGTTCAACCCAAAAGGTCCGAGCCGTGGCTCTCAAGCTCGCCACGAAAAATTTCTACAATCCTCAAACACGCAATCCTAGTCCGACACCATGAAACATTATTTTCTTAGCAAATTTTACCAGGCTTTACACTTAAGTTCTTCAAAATTTTCCGGGGTGTTACAAAGATTACATGACATTTAGCAGGATTCACATAAAGCATATTGGCACTTGCATTTTAGAAGCTAGGGCGATAGGATTGGTCAAACAAGGGCTTGAACATGAAACTAGGAGAACCATTAGGGCTTAGTTTCAACATAGTAAGTTTGACATGGAAAACTAACAACATAGGTTCACAACAAGTGAAAGAGTATAGCATGCGCAACATTAGGAGAGTTGAGGAGGCATGTCACTTAGGTTAACAGGGTAAACACACATACATGCTTAGTTTTCCAGAACAACAAGTTTAGAGTAAAGCATGAACTAGAATTAGTCTAAAAGGGACTCTAGATCTAGGAGGTCTTAATCATGGAAGTCAGATAGAGTCATAGTTAGGGGAATAACAATTTTCTCATGATATCCTAATGAACATAACAAACAGGCTAGTAGGCATGATCTACGACAGTCAATAAACAACCTAACATGCTGAGTATAACACAAAGATTCCAAGGTCTAAAGAATTCATGGTAGGCAAACATATCCACTTAAGGTTAAAAGAAACATGTAGACCCTAGGGCTTATGTCAGTTAACTATGCATGATAGAAGAAGCTAAGTATATTAAAATTCAATTAGAAGTTTTAGGCAATACTAAATAGTGCAGGATTGAACAAACATAGCATCAGAGAGTAACATGTACGGCTAAAACACTGAGACAGTAATTGGCACATAAGGCTCATGTAAGCATAAAGCAGGGAAAACAGTAGAACATACATGAAGGATTCATCAAAAAATTCACTCAATCAAGTTCTAGGCAGGAGATAATCCCTTTAAGAATACAAGAATCCAAGGCAGGGCATGGGAAAGGGCTCATGAAGAGCAATAGGTGATCAAAATAGCAGAGCAGGCTCAAGGTAATCAGAAATCATTCAAATTGCACACATATAACAGGCATGTAGCGAGGCTCAGAATTCATACAATTTTAGATACTAGCAAAGCACAAGGGTATAAGATAATCTAAGGCAAACATGAATACGAATAGAGGCAAACAATAACATATTGATTCACAAAGACCTAAATGACATGAACATAAGCAAAAGAGAATAGAATTGCAAGAGTCTCATTACTTACCAGCTTGCAGAATTAACAAGCTAATAAGGTAGAAATTAAGTGCCAGCAGCTTGCTTATCAGTAACAAGGAGAGAACAAAAGAAACCCCAAAATATTCAGTGTGTTAGAGTTCCTAAGGGTCTCAGATGAACCTCGGGCAGTGCTAATACCGAGAGAGGTCTAATGGTCGGATTCCGGTGGCCCTGGCTCTCAGCCGGCCAAGAGTATAATCTTAGAATAGTTTAGAGTGAGTGAGATTGAGAAAGCAGTAGCAATAGCAGTAGTTAAGTCTTAGAGGGAAACGAGGAAGGGGATTTATACAGAGATCGATTAGAACAAACAAATATGGGAAACAATCAATTAAACATAAATAAGGCAAGAAAATATCTCATGCAAATCAGAATCGGTAGATGAGATGGAAAATCTCAAACCCTAGTTGGGTTCAATCGTCTGAAAATCGAACCAAAGGCACAAATCGTTCCTTGTTGAGCGTATATGGACGGAATACCGTCCAAAACCAAAGATTCGAGTCATCCCAATCCGATCTTGGAAGTGGTACTTGCCAAAGTTAGGCAAGTACTTAAGTAATACCATAAACGGACGACCAGTAATAGGAGAATTCTAATTAGGTAAGTAGATCGTAGATTGATTCCATTTCTAGGTCGGAATCAAAGAGAAATTAGGCGGCGGCTGCTAGGGTTTGCGGAAGAGAGGAGAAGGTTCAAGAGAGTATAGAGGCGGATGAAAGGGGAAATGACCTCTAGGGTTAGGGTGAGGGGTTATAAGGAGAAGGGACATGTTTATTATGGGTCGTTGATCATTTAAGATCAACGGTCTAAGTCGAAGGGGAGCGGGGCGGGTTAACTGGAACGGGTCGCGAGCGGATTTAATAAAGGGGTCATTTGGTTTGGGATAAAAGACTGGGTCAAGGGTTTTTTGGGCGTTTGGGCGGTTGAAATTATCCGAAAAGTAGCTCAAAATTGGGCTGGAATTTTGAATGCACCAAATTCATTAAAATATAATTTATAAAAATGATTAGTAAAATATTTTTTTTATTTATGTAGTAAAATAATTAAAAATAATAGCTTAACATAAAAAAATATATTTTAGCACAAATAATATAATAAAAGTAATTATGTGCAGAATAGAGACTATTATTGTAAATAGTATAGATAAAATAGGAAAAATGCAAATATAATTATTCAAAAAGAGATAAAATATTATAAAATGCATAAGGGTATAGAATGATAAATTGGATGATTAAATCACCTTAAAAATATTTTAAAGGGATAATTAACAAATATTTAGACAAATTATATGCGAAAAAATCAATTTTAAAGCTTTAAAAATTATAGAAAATGCTTATATAACTCTTGTAAATTGGGTAATAATGCAAAATGATATTTTGAAAATATATGGTATATCTTATAAAATATGAGGACAAAATTGGGTATCAACACTCTAATGTTAGTCAAGATACTTACTGAGTTCAGGGGGTCGGGTTTACTCATACTACATTTCTGCACCTTGCGTGCATATTCTGGAGCTGAGTAGCTACAAAGACGGAGCTTTACATTGGAGACGTACCAGCGTACCTGATTCATGCTACCCTTTGTTCATGGTAGCTTAGGATTTCATTTCTGTTTATGCAACTTTCAAACATATATTGTATTTATTTCTCACATCAGTTTTGTAAATCTAAATCATAGTGGCTCACGACTTGTACTACCAGTCCTTGGGGTAGTTGTATTATATTCTTTTTAAGTCTTATTTATAATATTGATGATTTCTCATTGTAGTAGTAACTTATACAGTTTGGCTTACCTAGTGGGTTGAGTTCGGTGCCATCACGATATTGGTGGAATTTTGGGTCGTGACATTGGACTCTGGGATGAATGGGTAATCGAGATTTGGTCTTGATTTCATATTTCGACCAAGTGGTCCCGAGTTGACGTTTCCAAATATGGTAAAGATCGAATCTTTTTATACTAGGGTAGTTTCTAATGTGTGTTTTGACTTATTTGAGTATTAGTTGGCTAGATTATCGAGTGGTTTGGATGCTTGTGCTAAAGGAAAGGCAATATTAGAGTGTTGATTTGTTCCGAACAGAGGTAAGTGTCTTGATTAACCTTGATTTAACAAAATTAAGATGTAATTGGCTCTATTTTCTATGTGTTATATGTGCTGAGGCGACATATATGGAAGGTGACGAGTGTATATGGTTTGCTATGGGTTAAGCATGCAGGTAGACCTAGCGTTATTTATGTCATGTATTTTATGTATTATGTCTTCCATGCTCTAAATCATTTGTGAATTTCTTTGATTACTTTTGCTCATGTTAATAGCTATGATGAGCTTGTTGTGATATTGAACATTAAGGTTGTTGAAATATTGATTTGGCTATTGGTGCAAAGGTGATGGTTATTTTTTATATGGCGTGGTATGTTTAATCACTCTTCTTGGTGTTGTTGTGCTTCCTATTTTGCTTGGTATTGTTTATATGTTTATGCTTGGTGAGGAAGAGTGAATTATGCGAAGGGTGTTTCCGTGCTTGTGAGGAAGAATGATTATGCACGAAGGGTGTTTTTGTGCTTCTTTACATTATTACTGTTGCACAAAGGGTGTCTTCACGCTTGTGAGAAAGAGTGAATATACACGAAAGGTGTTTCCATGCTTGTGAGGATGAATAAAAGTATGAAGGGTGATGCCGTGCCATTTGGTTGATATTTCTTATTCCTTACTTTTACTATGCAGATTGAGGACTCGGCTATGTTGTTTTATGGATGCCTTGTCATTTTCTTGTAGTTGAGTTATTGAAAGACTTGTTTTGTGTTATTTGTGAAAGTATATTCATTACTTTCCTTAGTTGCTTCTTTCATTGTTCCCCATACTATTTCTTCTTGCTATATCACTTGTTATCCATTTTGCTATCTTACTTGCTATTTTCTCTTGTTATCTTAATTGCTATATTTTCTGTTATTTTTTTGTTATTTAACTGCACAAGTTTGTATAGCAGGTGTCTTGTCTTAGCCTCGTTACTACCTCGTTGGGGTTATACTCGACACTTACGGAGTATATTGGATCGATTGTACTCATACTATACTTTTGTACTTCTTGGTACAGATTTTGGCATCACACCTAGTGATACTTAGAGAGCGGACTAGCTGGTAATTTGAGGAGACTCGAGGTAGTGCTGCACTCTCATTTGGAGGCCTTAAAGGCACCTTTCTTTTAGTTTTCCTACTGAGTTTTTGCTTTAAACAATGTATTTGTTATTTCAGATGATTTATTTTGTAATCCTGCAGAAGCTCATGTACTCGGTGACACCAATTCTGGGAGGTTTCTAGACGGATATTTGGCATAGACTCGTTATGTATGGTTGAGTTTTACTCCCTATTATGATATTATGTTGTTTTATGCCTAGTTTTGTTCCTTAATTTATGTTAAATATTGGCTTGTCTAGCAAGTGGTGTTAGGTGTCATCACGACCCTGTAGTTGAAATTTTGGGTCGTGACAGTGTGCCATGGTTATTCATGCTTGGGTTGAATTCTAGGTTTCTATATGCCTTGTTGGACTTTGTGATCTTTTTGACTTATGTTTCATTTGATTCTATGACTATATGAGTACAATATCCATGCTGGAAATCATGTTTCAATATATGACATCTTAAATGAGTATGATGGGCTATTCTTGAAGTTGTTGATATACTTGATTTGATCGTAGTTATTCTTTATATTACAAACACATGTCTATGCCTGTTATGTTTTTTTGCTATTTGAGCCTTTTTATTCATGTTAAAGATCACATGTAGATTTCATTGTGATATTTGGACAGGGCGGATCTTGAAATGTTGGCTTACCTATTTATACAATAGCTATGATTATTTCTCACAGATTGTATTATGCTTACTCATCCCTCTTGATTGTATTTATGCATACTATCTTGCTTGGTACAGATATACATATGCTTTGTGAGGATGAGTGAAATTGCACGAAGGGTGTTTCCGTGCAGTGAGGATGAGTGACTTATGCACGAAAGATGTTTCCATGTAATTTAATATGATATATGCACAAAGGGTATTTTCATGCAGTTTGATATAATATTGGCACGAAGGGTGTTTCCGTGCAACTAAGGGTAAGCGTTCATAGAATGAAGGGGTTTCCGTGCAAGCGAGGACGAGAAATATGGATTATATTATGTTTATCCTTCCCTTACATTGCACATATATGCTTTATACCTTGTTTGCTATTGTTATATTTAAGACTTCTTGTAACGACCCGACCGGTCGTTTTGAGAATTCAAGACACGTTCGACGGAATAAGGCCCTGAGTAGCTTCGTATTATGTGTATTGACTTGCGTGCGTGGTTGAATTCAGTTACCGAATGATTCAGAGTGATTTGGGATACTTGGTCCCTAAAACAGAAGCTTAAGTCTTAGGATTTTGACCGTAGTCGGAACTATGTGAAGATGACTCCGGAATGGAGTTTCGTCAGTTCCGTTAGCTCCATTGGATGATTTTGGACTTAGGGGCGTGTCCGGATTGTGGTTTGGAGGTCCGTAGCTCATTTAGGCTTGAAATGGCGAAAGTCGATTGTTTTGGAGATTTTGACCGGAAGTGGACTATTTTGATATCGGGGTCGGAATGCGATTCTGAGATTTGGAACAGCTCCGTTATGTTATTTGGGACTTGCCTGCAAAATTTGACGTCATTCCGGGTTGGTTTGATAGGTTTCGGCACGAGTTTACGAAGTTGGAAGTTTTGGAATTTCATAAGTTCGATTCATGGTGCGATTCATAGTTTTGACGTTGTTTGATGTGATTTGAGACCTCGAGTGAGTCCGTGTTAGGTTGTGGAACTTGTTTGTGTGTTTAGACGGGGTCCCGGGGGCCTCGAGTGTGTTCTGGATGGGTTATGAGTCATTTTCCCCTATTTTTGAACTGGTGGTTCTGGTGTCTGTTGTCCTTCTTCGCGATCGCGAAGCTCCTTTCGTGTTCGCGAAGTGTCTCTGCTGACCGCCTCAATTTCCTTCTTCGTGTTCGCGTGATTCCATTCGCGATCGCGAAGGTCTGCTTTTCCCTTCTTCGCGTTCGCACCCGTGCCTTTGCGTTCGTATAGCTCAGTTCCTAGGCCATCAATTTCCTTATTCGCGATCGCGTAGCACTAATTCGGGCAGTAATTATTTTCTTCTCCGCATTCGCGAGCTTGTCTACGCGTTCGCGAAGTACAACTGGGCAGCTTCCATTTTTCTTCTTCGCGAATGTGGGACTTTCTCCGCTTTCGCGATGCTTTCAGACCTGGGCAGAATATACGTTTTCCAAATCGAGGGTTAGGCTATTTTCATCATATTTTGACTTGTAGAGCTCGGTTTTGAGCGATTCTTTGTGGGCTTTTCAAGCAAATCGATTGGGTGAGTGTTCTTCACCTAGAATTTATTATATTCCATGATTTTATCTTTATTTTTATCATTTAATTTGTGTTTTGAGTTGAGAAAAATGGAGGTTTTTGAAGAAAATTTCAAAATGAAAAATCATGTTTTGAGGGATGAATTGGTATCGGAATTTGATAGTTTTAATATGATTGAACTCGTATTGGAACGGGTATTCGGGTTTTGTAAAATTTGTCTAGTTCT
Source organism: Nicotiana tabacum (assembly GCF_000715075.1). Taxonomy (NCBI): domain Eukaryota; kingdom Viridiplantae; phylum Streptophyta; class Magnoliopsida; order Solanales; family Solanaceae; genus Nicotiana; species Nicotiana tabacum. The sequence continues at coordinate 76,395,148 of NC_134091.1, forward strand.
GAGGTACGGGCCCGGGGGTCGACTTTTGGACCAATTTTTAGATTTTGATAACGATTGAGGCTTTATGGTCCGGAATAATTCCTTATGAGTTTTATTTGTGCTTTGAAGTTATTTTGGTTAGATCTGAGCCGTCCGGAGGTCTTTTCGCCCGAGAAGTTCATTTTTTGAGTATCGGTCTGTCTTCTTTGAGGTAAGTATCTTGCCTAACCTTGTGTAGGGGATTTCCCCTTAGGATTTGAGTCTTCTATGTTGATTGTAGTCCATGTACGCGAGGTGACGAGTGCGTGCTCAGACTTATTTGTGGAAAGTTGGCCTTTTAGGGTCTTAGGTCCCTATATTCATTGAGTATGAAGTTGTTCTTAATATGATTAAGTTCCTATTTACTAATTTCACCTCTACATGCTTTAATTTGAATTAATTGCTTCAGGATTCACTCTTATTGACTATTTGACTCTTATTTGGCTTAATTGAAGATTTTACCTCTTCTATTGTCATGCTATCTTTTCATAACTGCTTATCTTTATTTGGAATTATTATTATCTCATCCTATAATTGTTCAGTCTTAATTGAGGTTATGATTATCCTTAGGCTGTTTATCCTTAATTGAATTGTTGAATATCCTTCGTAATTTCTCAACCTTAAAAGAAGTTTAGATATCCTATGTCTTAATCGACTTGCTTTATTTGAAATTATTTGACTCGTGTTAGCTTCCATGTTGTTGAAATGTATATTGTGGAATCATTGCTACATATTAGTTTTCCCTTGCTGAGCTGTTCTCTTTACGCCTAGCCTTCTTTACTGTGGTTATTCCTTGTGAATTGGTTCTACCGTTCCTTGTGATTTAAAGTTCTTGAGTTGATTTACTTGTCGTACTTTGTATTATCGCCATTGTTGTTGTTGTACTTGTTGTGGTGATGCATGAGGTTTCTGCCGTGCGGCTGTTATTATTGTGATGCACGAGGTTTCTGCCGTGCGATTGTGGTTATTGTGATGCACGAGATTTCTGCCATGCGGTTGTTGTCATGGGGTTGCACGAGGTTTCTGCCGTGCTTTTGTTACTATTGATGTTTGCACATGCAACGTGTGTGTGTGTGTATATATATATATATATATATATATATATATATATATATATATATATATATATATATATATATATATATATATATATTTGTGTGTTGCGCTTGTGGCGAGACAAGGTGGGAACCTTGTTATGCACGTGTGGCGAGACAAGGCGGACACTTACTTTATTATTGCACATGTGGCGAGACAAGGTGGGCTGTGTCAGGGATTATTTTGTGATGATTTGTGATGGCCTGGGGGCATTCTTGTTGTTGATATTTGTGTAGTGGTACACTTACCTGTGTGAACTTTATCTTGTGAAAGTTGTGAGAAAAATATTCTACGTGTTGTCCGTTCTTTTTTCTTATGCTTATTTGCTGGTATGGACTATGTTAGGATACTTGCACAAGCATACACGTAGTTAAACACTCTTATCGGATAAGAGGTGTTCTTGATATTGTTGAAGCATAGATGCTCACCTTTGTTTACTTGCCTTCTATGTGAGAATGGCTCTATTGGCACGTGAGTCGTCAGTGCGGTTATGAGGTGTTATGAGGGCACATGATGCCAAGTGTTAGGGTTCAGGTATTGAGACCCGTGAATTGTGATTTGTCCGAGGTTCGGTACCTCGTGGAGTTTGTTGACTAAAACCTGATGTAAAAGCGGTTGTAGTTACTGAGTTATTACTTGTCCTTGTTGTATTTGTGATTCCGGATTTAGGATGTGTTCCATTCACTTTTATGTGTCATTTTTATGGTATTCCGCTGATACTTGTTGTTTCCTTTATTATTGCCATTACTGTATTGTGAGCCATATTGCATAGTCTTTATGTAGATATCATAGTTTACCGAAGGTAACTTTTAGAACCGGTTATGAAATTTTGAAGGCCTTATTTTTTGTTACGGGTCTCGGACTGTCACGCCCCAAACTCAGGGAGCGCGACCGGCGCTCAACCGAGAGAACCCGGCCGAGCAAGCCTATTAGACTTACTTCTACCCAAACTCATCCATGAATAAAGAGGAGATGTACTCCATTAATCAATCACTGAAAAGATTTTATTAACAACTTTCTTTTCATTCCCATTAGTAGCTTCATTCATTATTTCCAAAACATTACGAGTTTATAGGATTAATGAAAAATATAATTTTCAAATACCAACATTTCTAGTTCAATTCCCAACATCAACCATAACCCACAACCTGTCTACGGAGCCTCTAAATACAATAGAAGAGTAATATGGAAATGCCGGCAACAAGGCCCCGGCTATACCTCAAAACACTGTACATGAGAAACAAAAGATACATGACCCCGAAATGAAGTGGGGCTCACCAAATCAGCTGAAAAGAGTGTACTGCTATCACTGATCAATGCCGCCTGCTGAAGAACCAACTGCATCCATTAAAGATACAATGCCCCCGGCAAAAGGGACGTTAGTACTGTCGAATAGCACTAGTATGTATAGCTAAAAATCCTCTTTCAAAATAGAATGCCCATATAAGAAAAGGCAACACATAGGAACAGCAAGTCATAATCAACAATATCCAAACGTCCAGTTAAAACATAATAATTTTCAAAATACAAACTTCATATATAATTTTGGTTGGGAGATCATTAGCACCGATATACCACCGTCTTTGTTAGCACGGAGTCCGATCACGCCCGATCGGCTAGGCCATCTCCCTACGAACAATGTGGTTTGACATGTGATGCGAAAGAAAGTTGTTACCAAGAGTAGTACCACCATATGCGCAATATGGCGTCTGATCTCCACCCGATCAGCTAGGACGCCTTCCCACATACGCCGTGCGGGTTGACTTTTCTAATCTACAAACGTTCGAGTTTCATCCCAATTAAGGGGAATAATATCACAATCCACCCCTACACCGGCACGTGTAGTTTCAGGTGTGGGCCTTATGACCCACCCTTCCTCGGTATTGCTAATGATGCTCCCAAAAATAGTTTTGATTTGATTTGCAAATTGAAATATCATAAATAAAATTGTACTCACCTCAACATCTTTCACATTGTATGAATTCTCATTAGTATTTCCATTCATTCACAACGACAATATTTCCTTGGCTCATTAGGCCATTCACAAGATTCTTTATTACTGGCACAATGGCCGTATTTCATATTCCACACTTTCACCTCTTTCAATTTCAAAGATCACCATCAAGTATCAACATATAGGATATTTTAAAAATCATATACTTCAAATCCATTTGAAATGGAAACTTCAAACACAAATGGTTTCTTCCCAAAGAATGAAGCATAGCAACCAATAATAGAAACACACATGAAAAATCATAAACAGTCAATACACCATTTACTCTTGCAGTACTCTCCCCCAGAAATGACAATGTACAATTTCAACACATGAGTATATAGAACTCGAATCACACTGAATATATTTATAAATCAAAGCATTAGTTAAAGCAACCACTAATGGGCATGAATTTAGTACAAAAGCTTTTAGACAATTCTATCTTTCATTGAAACACGACTCAAAGCCATAACCTTTTAATACGTAACCCACAGCTTGAAACTTACAGAAACATTATGGAATTCAATTCCAAGAGAGAAAGTTTAGCCAACATACCTCAATTGCGCTTCTTTAGACTCTACAATTTTTCGGAACCCTTAGCAACCTCAATCTATTTTAGCAATATACAAATTGGACCCAAAATTAGGAAAATGTTCATGGTTCTAGTTCACTTCATATTTCCCCCACACTTTTTATCACATGCATGCAAGATAAGCAACCCTCACACCCATGGACCATCTTATTAATACCCCATTATAGCTATGTTTGAAATTAAGAGATGGGGTGATGAAGTCTTACCTTTTTGGATGAAGAATTTGGTACTTTACTTGAATATTTCCAAGCTTTGAGTGATGGTTGAAGATTAATTGGTGGAAATTAGGCCCTCCTTCTAGAACCCTCTCTCTCTCACACTAGAAATATGAGAAATGAGCTTCAAAATGGGCTAAATGGGTATTTTAACGGAATGGGGGTCGGATTTTAAATTAAGAAAAATGGTGCCCCGATACATGTCTGCGGTCGCATATGCGACCGCATAATGGTTATGCGGTCCGCAAAGTGACCGCAGAAATGGCCCTCAACGTCCTGAACTTACGGCCCAGGTATGCGACCAGTATGCGGTCCGCATACTCGTTCTGTGGTCGCATAATTGCACCGCAGAACTCCCTCCGCAAAAACTCAAGAGGGATTATGCGATCGATATGCGGTCCGTATATCGATTATGCGATCGCATAATTGACTGCAAAACTGACCTCAAGTTGGCCAAACTTACTGCTTCACTCTGCGGCCATTATGTGGTCCGCAGAGTGATTATGCGGCCGCATAATGGGCCGCAGAAATACGTTCTTCTGCGAAACATTTTTCTCTCAGTCCATAGGGTACTGTTCAATCCAAAAAGTCCGAACGGGTCTATAATGCAGGGATCTATCTTGGCACCACGAAACCCTGAGTTTTTGGTTTAAATTTTTACGGGTCCTTACACTACTCCACCGAGGTTAGTCTTGATACTTACTGGGCACCGCTGTGGTGTGCTCATTTTACACTTCTGCACATTTTTGTGCAGATCCAGGTATTTGTCGTTAGCAGCCATGCGGGTAGTTGCTGTGGAGACTCAAGGTAAACCTGTTACTGCGTTCGCAGGCTTCAGAGTCACCTTCAAGTTTTCATTTTGCAATGTTTATTGTTATTTCTAGACAGTTGTATTTGGAAGTTTCTAGCAAACACTCTGTAGAGCTTATTACTTGTACTACCGGTTTTGGGAATTTTAAATTTTATAAAATTTCTATTTCAAATTGTTAGATGTTATTTAAATAATGTTGTTGTTTCAATTAATATCAGGCTTACCTAGTCCCTAAGACTAGGTGCCATCACGATACCCAACGGAGGGGAAATTGGATCGTGACATTTCTACATTGTTTGTTGTTTTTACATCTATGCCTTTTACCTTGTTTGTTATTGTTACATCTATGCCCTTTACCTTATTTGCTATTGTTATATATGCCTTCTATCTTGTTGTTTATTATTGCCACATCTATGCATTCTTTTTTGTTGTTACTGTTACTTACATGCCATTTACCTTCCTTGTTATTGATACATATATGCTTGGTGAGGATGAAAGTTCATGGCAAGAAGGGAGTTTCCATGCAAGTGAGGATGAGAGTGCACGAAGGGTGTTTCGTGCATGTGAGGATGAGAGTGAATGGAACGATAAGTGTTTTCGAGTGGTTTTGATATGATTGTTGATAAGAGTTTCTAGTCATGCATCGACATTTTGATTCATGTGGACACATTCGTATAAATTTTAATTGGAAGTTGATATGATATTGAACTTTGTACTTGTATAGACACTCCACACCCCATGTCAAAGTATTCGGTAAATGCTACTTGGTGTATATTCATTTGTGTGTGGATTCATGCACTTGTATACACTTGATCGGTTATCTAGAAAAGTATGTTGTTAGCTCCTTCCATTAATGTATACCTTATTGTTGATACTGTTATTTTTCTTCGACTTGTTGTCTGGTTACTTTTCCTATCATTTTCTATGTTTATAAACTACATAGATATATTAAGTGAGTGTCTTTTGTCTAAACCTCACCACTACTTTATCGAGGTTAGTCAAGATACTTACTGAGTACATGGGGTTGATTGTATTTATATTACACTTTTGCACCTTGCGTGCAGATTTTGGAGTTATGCGGTTGTGGAGGTCGAGGTTGAACATTGAAGACTTCAGCATTCCATCCATTAGCTTCCATCTTGCTCATGACACTTAAGAATTGTAACTCTATTTATGTATTTTCAAACAAATGATGTATACTTCTTGCCAACGTCGTAAAAATTCCAAATCTTAGTTGCTCATGACTTGTACTACTGCATCTTGGGGTAGATGTACTTAAATTTGTACTCTTATTTACGTATTTATTGATGATATTCTATTTTGATAATATTTTATATTAACTGACTTATCTAGCGGGTTTAGGTTAGGTACCATTATGACTTGGTGGGAGTTTTGGTCGTGACAAGTTGGTATTAAAGCCCGAGGTTCATAGGTCCTATGGGTCATGAGCATGTCTAGTAGATTCTTGTGGATCGGCATGGAGACGTCTATGTTTATCTTTGAGAGGCTATAAGGCATTTAGAAAACTTCACTTTCTTTCTTTCCTTATCGTGCGGCTTTTTTCAGCTTGATGTCTAAACTTCATTTTCTTTCTATCCGTTCTTATGCGTTGAAAAGAATATGTTAATTGTTAGGCAATGGTGGTTGGTAATGATGTCATGGAAGAGTTGCGAGATGGATGCATGATAAGTGCTATGAGTCTAAGGACCACGATTAGAGAGTTTGATATAGCGTGAAGGGTTTGTTTGAGATGCTACTGTCACAACCCAAAATCCACCTAGTCGTGATGGTACCTAACCCAACCCGCTAGGTAAGCCAAACAACAGTCAACGCAACTCTAATAAAAAATAACAAGAAATCAATAAGTGAAATAACTGAATTTTCATACAATAACCCAAGAATTGGTAGTACAAGTCATGAGACACTAAGACTTAGATTTACAAAGATGGTATGAAAATAAATACATCATCTGTTTCGAATGTACATAACCAAAATTCGAATCTAAAACTACCAAGGACAAGTAGTAGATATATCCGAAAAATAGGTACATCTTCATTGTCAGCTTCCGTCATCCACATCATCTCAACTCCAGGATCTGCACGCAAGGTGCAGGAGTGTAGTAAGAGTACAACCGACTCCATGTACTCAACAAGTATCATAACTAACCTTGACGAGGTAATAATGGCAAGAATTATAAATGATACTTGCTAATCACCTGTACAATTCATAAATCTAACAAGTGTAGAATAATAATATGATCAAGTCATCAGTCAAAGATAAAATCATCTTGGTGCACACAATAACTTATTGTACTCTGCTCTGTCAACAATCCAGCATATAAAGAAGATATGCAAATAAATCAGGTAATCAACCAAGAAAATTGCAAGTAAAGATGAAATGAAATAACCAAATCAAACAATCCATTGCGACGTGCAACCCGATCTAAACAGAAATCATCTTACGGCTTTAAGGCCCACATCAAAATTTCAATAACCAAACCAAACCACTGATCATCTTTCCCAAATCCCACATCAACCAGAAACTCGTCGGTTTCTCACAATCCGTGTGTACGGCATCAAGAAGACACATGAGATAGTGACTCTAGGGGGATGAATCCATATCCGCACGCATCACGGATAACTCACATGCTACCATAATCCGCTCGACGTGGTCACATACTCAATATCACAATCCGCCCGGCGTTATCACAGGCGCAATATCACAATCCGTCCAGTGTGGTCACATGCTCAACATTACAATCTGCCTGTCATGGTCACATGCTTAATATCACTATCTGACTGGTGTGGCCACATGCTCAATATCGTAATACGGCATGGTCACATGCTCAATATCACAATTCGCCCAATGTGGTCACATGCTCAATATCACAATCCGCCCCACGTTGTCACATGCTACCAGTCCAATCCATATCACACAGAAAGTAGATATTCAAGAATACTTGTACACGATCAATGAACATCAAATTTCATACTCCTGGACTAGCATAAGTGACATGCTATGGTTTAGGCATGTTCAAAGTATCATATCATAGCTCAAATCAGGTAATTACATCACGAAATTAGCAACTACCAGGTTCAATAAGGAGATTAACCTCTATGTAGGTCAAACACGTCTCAAATAGCTCACAACAGGGGTACAAATATAAGAACCATCACAACATGAAGCTTAACAATCAATCCAAGGCATATCATAGCCTAAACACAACCCAGAGCATGAAAAATACCCCGGTGCACGCACATGGGCTCAACCCTACACATGTGCGCCACCCATTGCAAGTAACTATCACAAATAACTCAGACAACTAGTACCTCAACCAAGTTTAGGTAAGATACTTACCTTAAGCAAGCCAAGTCGATACTCTAGAAGCGCCATCCCATATGAATCGACCTCCGAACGGCTCAAAACTAGCCAAAAACAACTAAAAACATCAAATAATACCATAGGAATCAAACACAGATGATAAAGACCGAATCTGTAATCAAATACTCATAGTCAACTAAAAGGTCAACTCTGGGCCGCACCCCGGAACCCAACAAAACTCACAAATTCTGACAACACATTCGAATATGAGTCAAAATATATAATTATTTTCCAAATCCAACCTTAATTTCATGTTCAAAACCCCAAAATTCATTCTCTTAAGTTCAAGTCAAAACTCCCCAATTCTTCTCTTCAAATCCTTGATTTAGGTGTAATATTCCATGTAAAAACAAAATATATAATCAAAACAAAGATAAAATTACTTACCCTCAGGATTTGGGTGTTTAACTCCTGTAAAATCGCCTTACTTGTGCTCCAACAACTCAAAAAGGGAAGAAAACGAACTTAAAATCTCAAAATTGGACATTAAATACCACAACGAGGCCTCCTTCTTTGCAATCGTGGTCACCAACCTCGTGATCGCGGTCAAGAAATGTCACGACCCAAATCAATGGGCCATGACGAGTGCCCGAGTCCTACCTGTCGAGCACCCCTAAGCATGCATCTAAGATATAAATATGAATTAAGGGTAGGTCATGATAACACCTGTCAATAAACTGTTGAATCCCGTGAATGACATACGTGAGAAAAACATGTCCAAATGACATATATACATATACATGCGGAATACGGTAGGGCGAGCCGACAAGGCTTCTTTAGACAACTATATATCCAAAACTAGAAGCCGACAAGGCCACATACTATCCAACTATAGATGACTGTCTACAGACCTCTGATAGAGTGTACAACTGTATGAAGGATGGGACTGGGCCCCGTCGTACCCATATCTACATACAAAAATAGCGTACCAAAACTAATAACAGCTCCAGATCAAGTAGAGCACACCAACTCTCGCTGATCAAGGATCCTAAAAAGGGGGACCGTCAACCTGCCTACCTGCACTTGCGGGTATGAAATGAAGGCCCCGAGAAATAGGGGCATCGGTACGAATAATGTACCGAGTATGTAAGGCATGAAAATCAGTACATAAAAGACATAAAAGAAACTCGGAGTAAAGGAATCCGCCTGTAAGTCTAAATAACTTTGTGAATCCTGAAATATTTATAAAGTCATGCATGTGCATATAAATGTCGTATCATGCGTACGTATATGTGTACATAACATCATCAAGCCTCTAAGGGCATCCCATCATATCATTTCGGCCTCTGTGGACAAAATCATCAACGTATACTAACTGATCGGATGGTGGTGCGTATATAACGCCGTAACCTTTTCCCATATCCCATATATATATAATATACGCGTATATAACTCCATCTGGTCATGGGTCAATGTACATGTATAAATGAATGAAATGCATAAGAAGTAAGTTAATAAGATTTCTCGAAATGTCATAAGATCAATATGCTTCCGGATAAATTTTATCAACCACATATTTTTCTGAGACCCATGAACAAAAGATATAATAATAAGACACATGAGAATTCAAGAACATAGGCACCCCTAGTGCTTCTATGAATAGAGACATTTATAAAAGTTGTGCATTTGCTCGTTTCGTTTGTATCATATAGATCATGCCAAAAGGAAAGAAGGGATATCCTTAACATACCTTACTTGACGAATTTATCAAACACTTTTACTTGAGCTTGCCAAGAACAACTTTTGCTCCTTCTAAATCTTTGAACAAGAACTAAGCATTTCTTATGATCATGGCATACTTCATGTTGTTGAACATATGGAGTATCATGTGTGTACGTTTTTGGCTATGTTCTAAAGTAAGAGAATCCCCAACAATAGAAGGAAAGATTTCAACATCTTTTCTATATCTCAAATTGCCAAAGAAGAATAACATGAAGGCTTAAGGGATATGCCTTGCACTTTCACGTGTAAACAAGGCACATCAAGTGCTATGACTCATCTATGCACATTGGTGCCACCCTTGGCCAACTTAATGCCATGTGGCAGCCTATTAAAAATCCTTATCCACTTAATCCTATTTAATACCATAATTATTTCCTTATTTTCCCACATTATTCCCACAATTAATCAATTATTCACATAATTAATTCTAGCACACAATTTACGTAAATACTAATACACTTCATAGACCTTACTATCATGGTCATGTGGTACCTTGTATGGCACTAGTCCATAAATATGGGGTATTATAGCTTGGATCGTATTTTATCCCAAATTGACAAACTTCAACGAATACTCATTCTTTGATTTGCTTACCCTATAATCTTCACGGTACTGACTTATCACTTGTTACAAATAACATAAATACTTATAACCTCAAAAATAATCTCATTCCCGAGCTTACGTCGATTAACTTACGACGAAACTTTAACGTACGAAATGCGGGATATAACATCCTTCCTCCCTTAGAAACATTCATCCTCGAATGTTTAACTCCCCAGGATCTATATAAATGTTTGGCAGAGTCGCCTTTATAACAGTACTACTACAACCCTTCCTGTAGAAAACTCAATAATTCAATGCTACATAGGGCCACAATCATCAATAACGACAATAGCCTCACACGACCAATGATAATAACTAACACAAGAATCCATACACGAACCTTAAGGCTGTGATGTCTCAGTCGGATCCTCCTCTGGAAGAGGAAACAAGTGAGGATACATAGACTTCATGTCTTTTTCGGCTTCCCAAGTTATTTCTTCCACATTATTGTTTCACCGAAGCTATGTCTTTAGTCCTCAATCTCCGAACCTGTTTATCTAGTATAGCAATGGGAGTTTCCTTGTATGATAACTGCTCTATGACCTGAACATCATCAACTGGCATGATTCTAGAAGGATCTCCAATACATTTCTGGAGCATAGACACATGAAAGACTAGATGTACAGACTCCAAGTCAAAAGGCAAGTCTAACTCATATGCTACCTGACCTACCTTGCGTATGATCTTATATGGTCCAATGTACCGAGGGCTAAGTTTTCCTTTCTTACCAAACCTCATAACGCCTTTCATCGGTGATACCTTTAGGAATACCCAGTTGTCAACCTGAAACTCCAAGTCTCGTCGTCGACTATCTGCATAAGACTTATGACGGCTTTGAGCTGCTAATAGCCTTTCCTGTATACGCTTAATCTTCTCGATTGCCTATTGTATCAGCTCTGGTCCTACTAACTTAGTTTCCCCAACATCGAACCATCCGATAGGCGACCTACACTTCTGTCTGTAAAGAGCTTCGTATGGAGCAATTTGAATGATGTAATGATAGCTATTATTATACGTGAACTTAATAAGTGGCGGATGATCATCCCAGCTACCCTTGAAGTCTATCACACAAGCCCGCAACATATCCTCAAGTATCTGAATAGTACGCTCAACCTGTCCGTCTGTTTGGGGATGAAATACTGTACTAAGACTTACCTGAGTTCCCAATCATTTTTGGAAGGACCTCCATAAATTGGTTGTAAACTGAGCTCCTCTATCCGAGATAATAGATATAGGGACACCATGAAGTCGTACTATCTCCTTAATGTAAAGCCTTACGTAATCCTCTACGGAATATGTAGTCCTAACAGGCAGAAAATGGGTTGATTTTGTAAGTCTATCAACAATCACCCATATAGAATCGAACTTACGCAGGGTATGAGGTAAGCCTATGATAAAATCTATATTAATTACTTCCCATTTCCAAGTCGGAATCTCTAAAGCCTAATCTACCAAGTTTTTGATGCTCAATCTTAACCTGCTGGCATTTAGGGCACTGAGTAACAAACTCCGCTATATCCTTTTTCATTAGGTCCTACCAATATATTTCTCTGATATCATGATACATCTTTGTTGCTCCCGATGGACAGAATAACGAGAATAATGAGTCTCTCCCATAACCTACCGGTGTAGCCCTGTAATATTAGGGACACATAATCATCCTCAATATCTAAGGACTCTGTCTCCTGTAATCTTAAATGGCGTCTTCTCCTTCTGAGGGGTTGTATCCGTGTAATGAGCTAACACAGGTTCCTCGTACTGTCGTTCCTTCATTTCAGTTACTAAAGAGGATGTTGCCGTGTCCTGAATAGTAACTCCGATATCACCTGAGTCCAGTAATCGAACTCCAAGACTAGCTAGCTGATAAATCTCATGGGCTATCCCCCTCTTCTCTGGCTGTAAATATGATAGGCTACCCATAGATCTACGGCTGAGGGCATCGGCTACTTCATTCGCCTTCCCTGGATGGTATAAAATTTTAACGTCATACTCTTTCAGTAGCTCCAAGCATCTCCTTTGACGTAAGTTCAATTCCTTTTGCTTGAAGATATACTGAAGGATCTTATGATCCGTATAGATGTGAACATGAATGCCATACAAGTAGTGCCTCCACATCTTTAGTGCATGAATCACCGCAGCTAACTCTAAATCGTGGGTGGGGTAATTCTTCTCGTGCTTTCTTAGTTGTCTAGAAGCATAAGATACAACCTTACCATGCTGCATCAGTACACAACCCAATCCAACGCCCGAAGCATCATAATAGATAAACATAACCATTGGTTCCCTCTGGGAGTGTTAGAACCGGTAATGAAGTTAGTCTGTCCATTAATGCCTAGAAACTCCTTTCGCAAGCATTGGTCCACTACAACTTAGCTCCCTTCTGAGTCAACTTTGTCAATGGTGCTAAAAGAGAAGAAAATCCCTTTACAAATCTCCTGTAACCAAACTGAGAAAGCTATAAACCTCTATCGGTGTCGTAGGTTTAGGCCAAGTCTTTACCGCCTCAATCTTTTGTGTATCAACCCAGATACCTTCACCTAAAATAATATGCCCAAGGAAAGCTACAGAATTCAACCAGAATTCACATTTAGAGAATTTTGCATACAACTTCCCTTTTTGTAGAACTCTAAGCACAGTACACAAATGATCTGCATCCTCAGTCTCTGAACGAGAATACACCAATATATCATCAACAAATACAATCACGAACATATTTAGAAAGGGTCTGAACACACGGTTCATCATATCCATGAATACTGCTGGAGCATTGGTCAAACCGAATGACATTACACGAAACTCAAAGTGTCCGTATCTAGTCCTAAATGCTGTCTTCGGAATATCTTTCTCCTTAACCCTTACCTGATGGTACCCGGACCTAAAGTCTATCTTCGAGAAATACTTGGCACCTTGCAACTGATCAAATAAATCATTAATCCTTGGGAGCGGGTACTTATTCTTGATCGTCACCTTATTCAACTGTCTATAATCAATACACATCTGCAAGGAACCATCTTTCTTCCTCACAAATAACACAGGTGCTCCCCACGGTGATGTACTAGCTCTGATAAAGCCTTTTTCAAGCAAGTCCCTTAGTTGTTCCTTCAACTGTCTCAGCTCTGCAGGTTCCATTCTATAGGGAAGAATGGATATTGGCTGAGTATCTGGTAATATGTCAATAGAAAACTCAATTTCTCGCTTTGGTGGAAGACCAAAAAGCTCATCGAGAAAAACATCGGGAAACTCATTAACCACAGAGATAGATTGAATGGTTGGTGACTCTACTTTCACATCCCATACCCGAACTAAGTGATAAATATAGCCCTTTCTAATCATCTTCCCTGCCTTGAGATAGGAAATAAACCTACCTCTCGGCGATGCCGTATTACCTTTCCACTCCAAAACAGGCTCCCCTGGAAATTGGAATCGAACCATCTTTGATCTACAATCAACGTTGGCATAACAAGAAGCCAACCAATCCATACCCAGTATAACATCAAATACTACCATATCTAACTCAATTAGGTCGGCTACTGCAAATCGACTGTGAACTACTACTGTTCAATCTCTATATACTCGCGTAGCTATCACTGGATCCCCAACAGGTGTGGACACCTCAAAAGGTTTAACCAACTCAGGTTCTATTCCAAACTTACTAGCAACCAACAGAGTAACATATGATAAGGTGAAACCTGGGTCAATCAATGCATATACATCATGAGGAGACTAAAAATATACCTGTAACAACATCAGGTGACGACTCCTAATTATGTCGACCTGCTAATGCATAAATGCGGTTCTGAGGATCGCTCGAGCTAGATGCCCCACCTCTGCCTCTACCATGACCGATTGGTGCTTGTGAACCTTGCCCAGGGGGGCATACTGATGATGACGAACCAGCTACAGAGCCCGCTGGCTAAACTATGCTTGCACAACCTCTTATCGGACAATCTCTCATAATATGGCCTGGATAACCACAAGTATAACAAACACCCAACCCCTTACAACACTGCCCGGCATGCTGCTTACCACACTGAGCACATCATGGCAAGGGCGGCCTCATCTGACTTGACTCACCCCTATACTGAGAACTTGAGGCCCTGGAATTCTAACTAGGCCCTGAATTTGTAGAACGATCAAATCTCCTACCGGCAAACTGAGGGGGTGCGCTTGTCGATGGCTGGGCTGGATACCTCGGGTATTGTTATCTCTGACCACCTCGAAACTCACCAGAAGGACCCGCAGATCTCGCTCTCTTACTCTGGCCCCTATCATACACACGATTGGCCCTCTACTTCTGCTTATGATCCTCTACACCCTGAGCGTATGCCTGAATATGAGAAATATCCATGCATGGCTGAAGTAAGACCGACATATATTTGTTAAGCAGGTGCGGCTCCAACCCCATCACGAACCGGTGAACCTGATCCTCCATTTTAGCTACAATAGTGGGAGCATACCTAGCCAAACAATCAAACTGAAGGCTGTATTCTCGAACACTCATATTACCCTGCCGAAGGGTCAAAAACCTATCAACTCTAGCCCATCTAAGCTCTGGTGGCAGATAATGGCGAAGAAAACCCTCCGTAAACTCATGCCATACCACTAGAGGGGCATCCTCACCTCTGGACAACTCCCAAGACTCGTACCAATTTACTGCAACATCCTGAAGTTTATAGGAAGCTAGCTCAACTGACTCAGTCGCAGTGGCCTTCATTACCCTCAAAGTCCTCTGCATCCTATCGATAAATACCTGAGGGTTCTCGTTTGGATCTGCTCCAGTGAATACCGGAGGGTCCAAATTAATGAAATCATGAACCCTCGCACTGATGGCCCTATCTGCATGACCAATACCTACTTCCTAACGCTGAGATTGTGCGGCTACTAATCGAGTCAATAGCTGAATAGCATCTCTCATATCCTGCCCCAGTGCATCTGACTGAGGAGATGAGCGTGCAGGGGAAGGCGCTGGAGCTGGTGCCCCTTGGAGCTCCTCTGGAGAGGGCGGGGTATGTGAAGTTTGAGATGGAATCTCACTATGAGACTCTCCTCGAGCCCTGCTCGTGGCGCTCGACTAGTAGTCTCATCAGCCACAAACTTTCCCTTTTAGGTAGCTGTAGCCTTCTTAGGCATCGCTGAAAACATAACATATCGTTAGGGAAATGAATCCTTATATCGCACGACCTAAGATAAGAAAGGAGGATAGCATCCTCTTTGTCCTGTAGCCTCCTATTTTTAAATATGGTGCACAACACACTCATAAACAAGACTCTACTAGATATGGTCTGTAGACAACCCTAGGACATAACTTCTCTAATACCATTTTTATCACGACCCAAACCGATAGGCCATGACTAGTGCCGAGTCCTACCCGTCGAACACCCCTAAGCATGCGTCTAAGATATAAACATGAATTAAGGGCAGGTCATGAATAACACCTGTCAATAAATTACTGAATCATGTGAATAACATACGTGAGGAAAACATGTCCAAAAGACATATATACATATACATGCGGAATACGGTAGGGCGAGCCGACAAGGCTGCTATAGACAACTATATATCCAAAACTAGAAGCCGACAAGGCCACATACTATCCAACTATACATGACTATCTACAAACCTCTGATAGAGTGTACAACTGTATGAAGGACGGGACTGGGCCCCGTTGTACCCATATCTACATACAAAACTAGCGTACCAAAACTAATAACAACTCCGAATCAAGTGGAGCACACCAACTCTTGCTGATCAAGAATCCTAAAAAGGGGGACCGTTAGCCTGTCTACCTGCACCTGCGGGCATGAAACGCAGGCCCTAGGAAATAAGGGCGTTAGTACGAATAATGTACCGAGTATGTAAGGCATGAAAACCAGTACATAAAAGACATAAAAGAAACATGGAGTAAAGGAATCCACCTGTAAGTCTAAATAACTTTGTGAATCATAAAATATTTATAAAGTCATGCCTGTGCGTATAAATGTGGTATCATGCGTAGGTATATGTGTACATAACATCATCAAGCCTCTGAGGGCATCGCATCATATCATCTCAGCCTCTGTGGGGGAAATCATCAACGTATACCAACTGATCAGATGGTGGAGCGTATATAACGCCGTAACCTTTTCCTATATCCCATATACATATAATATACACGTATATAACGCCGTCTGATCATGGGTCAATGTACATGTATAAATGAATGAAATGCATAAGAAGTAAGTCAATAAGATTTCTCGGAATGTCATAAGATCAATATGCTTCCGGATAAATTTTATCAACCACATATTTTTCTAAGACCCATGAACAAAAGATATAATAATAAGACACATGGGAATTCAAGAACATAGGCACCCCTAGTGCTTCTATGAATAGAGACATTTATGAAAGTTGTGCGTTTGCTCGTTTCGTTTGTATCATATGGATCATTCCAAAAGGAAAGAAAGGATCTCCTTAACATACCTTACTTGACGAATTTATCAAACACTTTTACTTGAGCTTGCCAAGAACAACTTTTGCTCCTTCTAAATCTTTGAACAAGAACTAAGCACTTCTTATGATCATGGCATACTTCATGTTGTTGAACATATGGAGTATCATGTGTGTACATTTTTGGCTATGTTCTAAAGTAAGAGAATCTCCAACAATAGAAGGAAAGAGATTTCAACATCCTTTCTATATCTCAAATTGCCAAAGAAGAATAACATGAAGGCTTAAGGGATATATCTTGCACTTTCACGTGTAAACAAGGCACATCAAGTGCTATGACTCATCTATGCACATTGGTGCCACCCTTGGCCAACTTAATGCCATGTAGCAGCCCATTAAAAATTCTTATCCACTTAATCCTATTTAGTACCATAATTATTTCCTTATTTTCCCATATTATTCCCATAATTAATCAATTATTCACATAATTAATTCTAGCGCACAATTTACTTGAATACTAATACATTTCATATACCTTACTATCATGGTTATGTGGTACCTTGTATGGCACTAGTCCATAAATATGGAGTATTACAGCTTGGACAGTATTTTATCCCAAATTGACAAACTTCAACGAATACTCATTCTTTGATTTGTTTACCCTCTAATCTTCACGGCACTCACTTATCACTTGTTACAAATAACATAAATACTTATAACCTCAAAAATAATCTCATTCCCGAGCTTATGTCGATTAACTTATGACAAAACTTTAACGTACGAAATGCGAGATGTAACAAGAACCTCCGCGATCGCGATGAATAAATTCGAACAAACTTGGTCAACTCTTCCAGGTAGCCTATAGTATAATGGCCATAACATTCTGTACAAAACTCAAAATGACAAACAGACTAATTTTCTGAAAATTAAACACAAAGGGCTACAACTTTTATTTGTCGATCATCTCCAAGTTCCTTATAGATTGCAAGATATAAGCTCCGGAAATCAGCTCAGTGACATGAGAAATTTCTTTTGCGCGAATGCGGATAAGGCCACCGTGATCGTGATTCACTAGATCCAAACAACAATTTACTCTTCGTGAATGCATCCTAGAGGTCCACAATCGCGATTCACACCCCTTGTAGCCAAAAACCAGCTATTGAAAAGGGCCTAAAAATGGTCTGAAACCATCCTGAAACTCACCTGATCCCCTCGGGACCCCGTCCAAACATTCCAACAAGTCCAAATACATTACCCAAACTTATCCAAAAGCTCTAAATATCATAAAAAAACATCAAAATCAAGAATCAAAGATCAAGATCGGAGTATGTAAAAAATCCTAATGCTCTCTACATAGGCGATTTATTTAAACAGTAAATTGACGGACAACTATGGTCATCGATCCCTCGTCCGGTGGTGAAAAACCATCAAACCAGTCCCAATAATATCGTATCAGCAATGCACACAAACCCCAGGTAGGCACCCATATCCAATTCTTCCCCATCTGCTGCAGAAATCAACAATGGTGGAATTGTCATCTCACCAAACAATTGCCAGGAGAGAGCCAAAATCCACTTCAACGTCCCTGGGTCAAATAGACTGATTCAAGGCCTTGAAGATGTCTCAACACATCAATTACAATCAACCCCCAAAGATTCAGACAACATCACCACAGGAATTCCCGTCTACGGCCAGATGAGCAACGCATCAACTAGATGTTGGCCACGCATGCGAATACAAATGTCCAAATTGTTCAAATCCAACATAAATCAACTACAATTGATCTGGATATTGATCCCAAACCCTCAAACAACAATTACATTGAACAATTCATCATAACAATACAGAACACTATGTATGCAAACTCCACTATGCCTTATGTTCGACGAAATGTCAAGGTCAATTTTGATGCCAATTTTAATGAACAAATGAATAGTTGTGCTTTACAAAATAATGTTGAGATTAGTCGTCATGAGAAATTGCGAGAACAATCAACAAAAGAAAGTGCTGAAAAGTTGTCACCCTCAGCAGCGAATATGTTGCAGGCCCATATTCCTACTGAGAGCAATGAGCTTCAAGCTGCAGTCAATCAATGTGACCTGTCTCTCTCCAACGTTGACAATGAAAACAACAATCCCCTAAGCTATCCAAAAAATATGCCTTCAAGAAGTCCGAATGATAAGGAAGATACAATACCAGTAGAAACATATATTACCGATAAGGGAGAATACTCATCCCAAGCATCCCAACAACAGTTTAAAACTACCCATCCCACCCAAAACATAACTCATACAGCAAATCCCCAACAAGAACAACATATTAGACAATCAACAACCTCAAAACCAGCATACACTGTCCCAAAGATCTCAGCAAATTTTGATAAACCTAACCACCCCAAGGCTAGCAAAAAACCTGCAACCTCAGACCAAAAGGTCCTTACTCAGGCAACCAAAACAAATGAAACACCCAATCCTAAAGACATCAATGTCAAGCCAAATAAATCAGCTAACTACCCTGCTCCATCACCACCTACCATCACCCAATCCTTAGCCACAAAATTGAGAGCCAGGCAGACTGCAAAAATAGCTCCAATAGAATTCACACCTCCCAGAATAACCACAAAACAGGGCCAGTCTACTGTAATGTTTACCAGGAAGGATTGCATGGTCTCCCTAGCCAACAGATGCCAATCTATATATTTCTATAAAGGAGGGCCTAGGAAAAGGTGATGTGGCATATCTCTTTGTTCAAGGATTACATTTATCTTTTTCCTCGTATTTTTAATATTTTTCATATTTTTTCCATTTATGCATACATTAAGAATCCCAAAAGTCATACTATTTTGCAATAACTGAAAAGTCACGTCTTTATAATTATAACTATTCCCTTCATCTTCTTTCTCATATTCGTTGCTTCTTGATCTCTGTCGCCTTCTTCCTATCCTTTTCTTCTCGCCGGTCTCTTCGACTGCTTTTCCACCGTGGAATGCTTGGCTGCTGGTGTTTTTCACTGCCATTACAGAGGGGGAAGGATTCAGAAAGCAAAGTAGCAAATTCAGAAGGGGATCATGGCCATTCCAACTCCATTAGTCTAATTGCATTATCTGCAGGTATATAGTAGTAAGGATAAAAACAAGTGGGATCGAAATCCCTTGTAACGGTAAGACCTTATTAACTTGCCTAATCGTTTCTATCTTTAAACCCTATTTTCATTCTCTATTTATTTGCTTTGTGGATTCTATCTACACTAATCATAAGCGAAGTCTTGATTTCTGACTCAAAAGTTAATAAAGTTATTTTTCGATAGAACTTATTTGAAGGTATGATCTTTCAAGGTTCAAGCACAGGTATGGCATTGTGGCTTCTGTTTAAGCCTACTTTTGGATGAGAATAGAAGCAGAGGAAAAGCAATTTCTTGATCAAAATTTAATCTGATTAAGATTATGGTGCATACCGGAAGATGGCTAGCTTTTGAGTCCAAGATGGCCATGATTATGACTATTAAGGTTTAATACATTAGCAAATCAATAAAGCCAGAGTGAAATTACTGAGTAAATCTAAGAGTAGTTGTACAGTACTTTCTTGCATTTCACTGTTAATACTCTCTTTACTTTCTGGTTCTTTTATTTATTCTCTCCTTGGGAAATTTTTGAAGTATTACAAAATCTATCACATAGTTTTGAAGAGATAAAGCAGATTTCTGTATCATGGTGGTGAAGACCATCACCTTTCTGACTTGCTGAATGTTTTCTTAAACTTTGGAAGGTTAGTATCATACATTATAAAAATATGGCATTTTCTCCTGATTTACCTAGACAAGATCTAATTTTTTTCCACTCATTGTTTGGTTCTTTTTCCCTTTCTTATAGGAATAGCTTATTTATTTAGTGTGCTAATAAATAAAAGCAATGAAGAGTTGTAAGATGACGATGCAGAGTAGAAGAGTTATCAGCAAGTTAGCAACCATTTAGATTCTACCATCTCTTGCCTGCAATGAAATTCCAGAGAATGCTCTTGAACGTATGTATATTCTTGGTTTTAAGCTTAATTTTCTTTTCTTTGGATTTGATTGTTTAAGCATCTATAGTTTTCTTTTCCCTAATTGGTTTATTTTGTTGTTCTTTTTGGATTGCCCAGGTCCTCTATCTGAAATAGCAGAAAAAACCGATGCTTGCTGACGTTGCCTCAATCTGGTTGTAGATTTGCAATTTATTCTAAACTTTCACTGATGATTGTGTTTGGAAAATGCATGGTGACTAATGAAAATAGCGTTGCAGGAGTGCTAGAAAATTTCATGCTTTTGGGCGCCAGAAATCACACCATATATTAGTGAAGCCTAATTCTATGTCAGTATGTTCTCTCATCCACACTTATATACTGATTAAATTGCAGGCTTACTTTCTATAGTACTATCTTGATGTTCCTAAAGAAAATTATTGTATAATTGTAAACATCTACTATTTGTTAGTAATAGAAAAAAGTGGTGCAGAGTCATCAAGGAGAGCATGTCAGAAATATGTTAAATGTTGACTAATTTTTGCTGATAAATAGTACTATATGTTATTTTTTGAGTCATACTTTATCCTTTAGTTTATCATTTCCGTTAAATATTCAAGGATAGAACATTTAATTATTAGATTTTGATTAATTTTGATTAGGAGTTTCGATGTACTATTATGTGATTCTTTGCTATTGGATCCTTCTATACCTGACAAGTTTTACTGATTTCTTCCTTTTTTTTAAAAAAAAGAAAAGAAAAGAAAAGAAAATAAGAGTATTACAATCTCAACATCCTAGGTACTATTCTCATTAATCTTTTCTCTTTAATCCATTATTCCTTAATATTTTATTTTTGTATCAACTTTTAAAGTTAAAGCTATAATTTGAATGAGATCTTTCTTTAGTTTGTATGATCTATATATTTTTTTCGTTCATTTTGCATAATCATTGTCAATCTCTTTGACGAATAAACATATTTATCTATTTTTTTCCTTTTTCTATTTTCTCTTTTACCTATTTTATTTATGTGTTAAGAAGTCCAAAAGTTGCCTCATTGATCCCCTAAATCATTACACCTTAAATGACTTTGACAGTTTTTATATGGACTTTCATTTTCCCTTTTTTGAAGTAGCCTTTTGAGCTTTCTTTGCCAACATTGTTGCCTCTCACTTTTGTTAAAGACACTTTATTAATAATATGTAGTATTTACAAATGTATTGCTTCAAATCAGGCAGTTCTGCTCTTCAAGCTGAAAATTCAAAGATCAAAAGTCACGAATTTTACAGCCACAAGAAAGAAAGTCAGGGTCTATTCCATAAATTCATATACGCGATGCTTGAGAAACTCTAAGGTTTATAAAATAGTCAGTGCTTTTTGTAGCAGAAATGGTTAACGTGTATGCAAATATATGGACTTTATGTGATATATTTGTCATGATGGTGAATTTTGCTACTCCCCCTGGCATGTTATGAATATTTAACTTGTATGCAAATGTAATAATAGATGATTTCTTTTGATTTATTATTATGAGTTTTGAGTGGTGCCTATTTAGTAGTACTATTAATTTTCTTCTGGCATGGCTTTGATTCTAAAATTTTGTCAATCTATATGCAAAAACTTGAATCTTAAATATAACAAAATTTTGAAATACCTTCTTTGAATCTAAAACCTTACTTTGTATATATGGTTTCTTGAGTATGAAACCTTCTTAAAGTTTCATGTTATGCTGCCACAATATGTTCCTTTCCAACCATCACTATATCTATTTTATAACAGGTCTCGCAAGATAATATTTTAACTGGATATTGGTACATTAAAGATAATTTAACCAAGAATCAATTTCTGTTATCTTCATGTTCTGATTTAAATACCTGAGCCCCATAATTCTGATACAGTAACATATATAAAAGTAGCTTCCAGAAACTAAAATCCCTAAATTCAATTTCTACGAAATGCCAAAGATGAAAATAGCTCTCAAATCACCATTACATAACAACAAAAAAAAGATCATCTAGATACCAGAATTAAGTATCAATAACATACTTTTTTAACATTAAAAAATATTAAATTTTAAGAGAGAGAGAAAGGCTGATGGTTTACATCCCTAGATTTTAACATTACTATTATTAAAATTCATACTCATGATTTACATAAATTATTATGAGAATAAGATTCTATTGTATTTTGATTTTTGTTAACGCCGCGCGAAGCGTGGATCATTACGCTAGTTTACAATAGTTGAAAGATTCTTCAACACAATGCCTAGAATGGAACATATAAGAAGAAGTTTCATATCTCAAACTGAACTCAAAGGAGGAGTTAAAATAGACCACTTCAATACTAAAATAGTGTACATTGACTTGGACAATGAGTATGACCACATAACTATCTGGACAAAAAAATTCTTGTTCATTCAGGGTCAAAGAATGGAACTACAAGCATGGACTCCGACCTTCAATCCTAATGAGGATACTCCAATTGTACCAGTTTGGATAGTCATTCCTGAACTTCCATGGCACTTTTACTAGAGGGAGGTATTTTCAGTGTTGTTATCATCAGTTTGTAAAGTTCTGCATCTTGACCTAGCATCAATGCAAAAAACTAGGGGAAGTGTAGCTAAGGTCAGGATGCAGGTAGACTTAACACAAGCCAGACCTCATCATGTATGGCCCTGATTTGATGAGGATCAGGATGTCAATGGGGATGGGCACTGGTTGGAGGTTATGTATGAAGATCTTCCACCTTACTGCTTGCACTGTCGACACCTGGGCCATGAAGATTACTACTGTTATGTCAGGAAATGATATGAGGAAGAAAAAAGGAAAGCATTAGAAAATTCATCAAACAACAATAACCACCATGCAACAAACAGAAATGAAAGGCTAACTAGAATACAGCCTCAACAGAAACAGATCTTACAGAACCAGAAGATAACTCAGCATTCAAAACAACAAATTGTGGAGGCAGACCAAAATGAGGCAGAGTAAGCAATAGAAAATTCCAATGCACCAGTCTAACAACCAACAAGGGATAACCATTCCAAGGACTAATGGCAGACTCAAAAGAAGAAGCATTTCAGGGGTTTCAACCAAAGAAGTAGATAGCAGAAATCCATAAAATCTACTAAACAATTTATTGATGCACCAGTGACAAAAATAGTCCAAAACTCAGGTATAAATAGCAATAAACAAGCTGCTCCTCCAGCCACTATGCAAAATCAGAAGGACCCAATTCACAAGCAAAAAATGACTGATGCTAAAGCTAATGGAGGCAAAGTGCATAATCAGGATGTACCTATTCTTAATCAACTAGAGGAACCAAAGGGGGTGGATCTTCCTCAAGTTTTACATGGCAGTGCTGCTTCACATGGTAACCTGCCTGCACAATCTGAAAAAAGATATGGTTGCTCAAAATGATAACCCTGTGGGTAATAAATCTGATAGCACAGAAGAGAACACGAACAAAACCACACAGCAGATGCAGCAAACATTAGACTCCAATCATATTCAGGGGAACCATCAGATAAGGCCTATTTATAATCTCAGCCACACTACAAAGGATGCATAGTATACTAGGAGCCCTAATACTAGTAACAACAAGTTTAAGGGTGCATCTACAAAAGAAAGTATAGTGGATTGGGTTCTAAGGAGCTTTGGAAAATACAATGAAATGCCTAATGTGACCCTCAATCATTCTTGCCAGGGGATACCTTCTCAGACCCTTGTGGATTCACCTAAATCTACTGAAGCTACTAGAATTGACTCACAACTATGGGGTGATGAAGTACAGCTGCTTGCATACAATTCTGAGGCAAATAAAAGATTAAATGAGGAAGGTCAAAGTGAAATCACACAGCCACAACATGCAGCTAAAGTTAACAACATTGCTATAGTGTACCATATCACAACTGGAGAGCTACTATCCAATGCTGAAGATTCACGAGAAGCAGTTAAATCCTGGGAGTAGGTTAGGGGTGATGATGAAAAAATACTTTGAGAAACAGAGATGGCATCCCACCAAATTGTTGGTGAAAATCAACTGACATTCAGTGGAATACTAAATTCAACACACAAATCAACAATGGAACCTACTCTGGATAACATACATGATCTGCAACTCAGCATGTTACAAGAATCATTGATTACTGGAGCGCAACTTGCAATGATGATGGAGGAGGCAACTGAAGTTGAGCCATAACATGCAATGATACCTCTTCAAGCAGATGCAGTTGAGCTAAGTACCATGGCTTGTGATTCAGCAACTGAGCAACCCCTACATATTTAGCTCAACATTCCTTTAAGGTCACCTATACAAGTGCTACATGAACTAGTAACACACAATGTTCCACCAGTGGATATTTAGAATTCACCAACAGATCATGAGAAATGTAAAAAAGGTGAGGATGAATTAACAACAGGTAACTTTAAGGAAGTAGTAAGGGAAGCAGACTTATCTCCAAGAGCTGGAGATAAGAGTGGTAAAAAGGGAAGGAAACAAGGCCAAACCAAAGATATTCCTCAACAAAAAAGGATCCTGCTCAAAAGGGCTGCATCACAAACTAAATGATGATCAAGACATTAATTTGGAACATTATGTTTGTCAATACTCAGCAGGCCTTTCCAAGAGTTATCAATATGTAAAGGGAGCACAAATTTTGTGTGATAGCACTGATGGAGCCTTTTCAGAATTCAGGGCACATACAAAGATATAGAAGCAGACTGAATATGGAATTTTTCTTCTCAAATTTGAATGGGAAGATATGATTGTTCTTTGATGCTGTGGTACAGTGAGAGTTGGTGACAGACACTGCTCAACAAGTTATAATTAAGGTATTCCATCATAATATTGGGAAGCACATTATGATGCCCTTTGTTTATGCAAAGTATTCTTCTACTGAAAGATTGGAATTATGGGATAACTTATATCACATGGCAAGTGACATGGAATTACCTTGGCTAGTGGGGGTGACTTTAATGTTATATTGCATGAAGATGAAAAGATAGGGGGGCTACCGTACATCCTCCTGAATATGAGGACTTTGCTTTCTGTGTTAACTCCTGTGGTTTATTTGATCAAGATTATAAAGGAAGCCCATTCACATGGTGGAATGGGAGACCTAATGAAGAGTGTATTTTTAAGAGACTAGACATGATCTTTGTCAATTTGCAATTCCAGAATTTGTTTCCAACAACTGAAGTGGAGGACTTGATTAGAATTGGATCAGATCATGCACCATTGCTAATGACTTGTGGAGAGCAGGGCAACAAATATGTCAAGGGAAATGGGATATACCTTGGTGTATTATGGCAGAAGTGCAGAAGATTAAGGACATGAAGGCTCATTTCAACGTGATCTTTCGACATGTCTTTAGAGAGGGCAATAGGGAGGCCGATTTTATAGCTAACATAGCTTCCTATTTTGCAGGGACAACATCATTCCAATCATTTCATGACTTACCAAATGCAGGAAAGACTCTGATCAACCAAGATAAGGCACAAATGCCCAACCTGAGGGTTAGGATTGTAAGACAAAGGGCACCTGATTGAAGATTGTCAACTGCTAGTTAGTGCATGTTGTGGACATTTGAATACTGCTGTTTAGTTTCAGGAAATGACAAAATGATTTTAAAACTGAAACAAGCTCAACAAATAGTTTATGTTATACAGTATCAACACATTAAGAACATCATGCATAAAAAGGTGTGCTATGGTGTCATCTCACCGCAAAATCAAGCTGTACTTTTTCGTAGGGGCATGTTATCCTCTACTGTGCTTAGGCATTTGGGGTATCCTAAGTGTGTGGTATCAGCATTTACAATGCTCAATCTACTGAGGATACATCAATGGTCAAAAGCACCTACCAATTACAGTCAACAAGGCATCCTAAACCTCAGAAGAACCAGACAACATTGGCTCATCAGTTCACTGAAAGAAATAGAAAACCGTGGCTTCACAACTCCTTCTCACCAAAATGCTGCAGATCAGCACCATCACAGTACTCGCAGTAGCAACACCAATTACAATAGGACTTCAACAGTCAAACATCACTCACCCAACATTCTATAACAACTGTAGCTGCTTCAACAACATTCCATTAGAATCATTCATCTGCTTCAACCAATGAACAAAAGTTTGCTCTTATCCACCTGTATTATTACCAAATACGGAATTCAAAGTAGATGCATCATCTAAAGCATTCCTCCCTCACTTACAACCCACTCTTCCTAACTCGTTTGCTACATTTTGCAAGTTCCATAAATAGGCTCGGATTAGTGAAACATCAACTGCATGATCCAATGGACATTTTGATACGCTTTGTGGTTTATACAGAACAAATACATAAGTATTCATTGATGCTACAACTGCAATTGTGCTTCTATGAATACATCAACAGGACATCATTTGAAAGCAAGATTAATGAGTACTGTTTCAGCACAACCCCTTTGTCACGCCCCAAAACCGAGGAGCGCGACCGATGCTCAACCGAGTGAACCCGACCGAGCAAGCCTGTTAATTTTTCTTCTACCCAAACTCATCCACGAATGAAGATAATATATATTTTCATTAATTAGACAAAAACGTGATCATGTCTACAATACCAATTCATTACCAATAGTTTCTTCATTTAAAGTCTCAATTTCACACACTTTTTTTTCATAATCTGAAGTAGAAATAGTAATTCAAACACAACATAACGAATTTGACTTCCCCAACACCAATATACAACCCACACTATGTCTACGGAGCCTCTAATAGATACAAAAGAGTACTATGATAATGCCGACAACAAGGCCCCGACTATACCTCAAACAAAATACACAAAGTACAAAAGATTCATGACCCCGGGATGAAGTGGGGCTGACCAAGTCAGCTGGGAAGAAGGTGTACAGCTATCACTAATCAATAACTCCTACTGTGGAACCACCTACATCCATTTAAAGATGCAGCGCCCCCGAAAAAAGGGACATTAGTACCGTCGAATAGCACTAGTATGTATAACTAAACACCCTATCAATAAAATAAATAATACAAACAAGAATATCATAATATCAATGAAAGCCTTAATCAACATCAAACCTCAATTTAGGATCAAGACAATGTTCAAATTAATTTCCATATCTCAGATTGGGAGATTTTTAGTATCGATATACCATTATTCACAATACTATTATTCACAATACCAATACTATCATACTCTTAACATGGAGTCCGATTACGACCCGATCGGCTAGGCTATCTCATTAGAGACATTAACCACAATTACTCTCAATATCAATACCACCATCTTTAACACAGAGTCTGATCACGACCCGATCGGCTAAGCTATCCATTAGGGACATCGACCACAATCACCATTTCAATTATAATTTCCAGCACAATCACCACCATGTGTACGGTATGGTGTCCGATCAAGACCCGATCGGCTAGGCTGTCTTATTCGAGACATCAACATTTTTATATCAATCATCGCATTTCATACTTCTTTTACATCTTTTCATCTCATTGGCACTAGTGGCCAAAATTATAAAATTATTCTTGGCACGTTGGCCGTATTTAGTATTTCATGCTCACCTTTTCAATTTCAAATATCATCATCATCAACAACAACAAATACAATTCAAATCAAGGTGTGTAGTACATATGTGAGCAATTTAGAGTCTAAGGTACATAGCGAGATATTTCACAAAATTTGGCATAATAGCCTTTGTTTGAACTTGACTTGAAGTCGAAACATTATTAATGCACAACCCATATTTTAACACATCCTCAATTGATAACATAACATAAATAAAGCATTTGGGATACTTGTTGAACATATATCTTTCAACCCAATCTTACTCGGAATAGCCAATTTTATAATGAACCACTCGGGATTTGCATAATTTATGTGAATATCGTGGGATTCAATTTTAAGAGAAGAGTTTAGCCAACATACCTCAATCGAGCTTCCTTAAACTCTAAAATGTTCCGGAATTCCTAGCAACTTCAATCTATTGCAGAAATATAACAAATTGAACCAAAATTAGGAAGATGCTCATGGTTCTAGCTCATTTGAGCATTTTATCAAACACT
The DNA here is from genome assembly GCF_000715075.1 of Nicotiana tabacum. Classification (NCBI taxonomy): domain Eukaryota; kingdom Viridiplantae; phylum Streptophyta; class Magnoliopsida; order Solanales; family Solanaceae; genus Nicotiana; species Nicotiana tabacum. The sequence goes on from NC_134091.1 coordinate 76,424,074, forward strand.
AGGTGTGCATTAAAGTTTCAAGGTCCTTTTATGGAGGATTCCATCATCCCACAACTCAATCTTTACCATGCTTAGTTCAACAATCTTCCTACACCTCTTTGATAACACATGCATGTAAAATAAACAACTCTCATCCCAAATATTATCTTGCTAATTATCCACTTCTAGACAAAATTTGAAATTGAGGGTTGGGGTGTAGAATCTTACCTCTAGGATGAAGACCTAGTGAGTTTTCCTTCTTAATCTTCCAAAATTTGAGCAAGAATTGAAGAACAATATTGAGGAACACCTTCTCTCTCTAGGGAGATCTTTCTCACTCTAAAATGTCAGATTTTAGCTCAAAAATGGCCCAAAGCGTGTATATAACGAAGTAGGGTCGGGTTTTAAAACCCAAAAATGGAGCTCCGGAACAAGGTCTGCGATCGCATAATCAATATGCGGACTGCATATCGGTCACATAATTGGAGTCCAAAACCGGCAAAATATGTTTGTGTCTGCGGTCACTATGCGGCCCGCAGACCTGTTCTGCGGTTGTATAATGAACCGCAGAATAGTTCTACGGTCGCATAGTCGACCGCAGAATGGCATCCAAACTGACCATCTCCTGCTTCACTTCTGCGGCCATTATGCGGCCCGCAGAGTGATTCTTAGGTCGCATAATGGACCGCAGAAACGCATTTCGCTGCCAAAATTTTTCCTTTACTTTTCAGTGCATTGAAAACCCAAAAAGTTCGCTCGCCGCGAAGAATTTCTATAATCCTCAAACACGTAAGCCTAGTCCGGCACCATGAAATATTATTATTTTTTCCTTTGCAAAAATTTTACGGGGCCTTACACCCTTATTATTGCCAGTGTGATTTTGAAGGTATTTACTGTTTGTTTGTTGTCGTATCAATTTCCAATGGTATTAGTATGTTACCATGCTCATTCTAGGGATTGTTCGACAACTTACAACACTAATACTTAAACAAGGTAGTTTTCAGTATACAACAGGTGCAAAAAATTGACATCAACACTATTATGGGACTGTTACAGCAACATATGGAAAGGAACTGCTTGGCTTGTTCAGGGATGTATTTGTACTTAGCTATCTTATGGCTTATGGAAATACAATTGGGCTTAGCTGTTTGGTTGATTGTATTTGGTTGATAGTAATTAGCCACTACAAACTATGTTTCATGCAAAAGAAGCTTATACTTATGTGCTCTACACCAACTATAAAGCCGGAATTTCTGTTCTTCAGCCCCAAAGTGAAGATATCCAAACTGCGATGCTTTACGACTAGTGGATTTATACATACCTATTCCTTTGGTGTTAAATCTTGCATTTTTCGTACGTTAAAGTTTCTTCTTCAGTTAATTGACATAAACTCGGGGATGAGAATTATCTTGAGGTTAGCATATTTATGTTATTTATAACAAGCAATAAGTAAGTTCCATGAAGGAAAAGGGTACACGAATTAAAGAAAATGAGTTTCGTTGAAGGTTGTCGATTTGGGATAAAATACGGGCCGAGCGATAATAACCGATATTTATGGACTAGTACCATGCAAGGTACCATATGACCGTGATAGTATGATGTATAAAGTGTATTAAAAATAAGTAGAATTTTAAGTAATTTGAGACAATTCTTAATTATGCGGGTAATTGGTTAATTACTGGGTAGCGAGATATTACCTAATTATTTAATTAATTATTGCATAAGATCAAAATCCCCACCCCACCCCCAAGTGGCAGCAAGCCCCTAAATCAAACAAATGACTCTTAGTCATTGTTGATTAGGTGGCAACTTAGTATGATAGTTAAAAGACATTTCATTTCTAAAGTCTTGAATACAAGAACACTACAGCAAACGTTAGCAATTCCTAACCTTTCAACAAAAATTTCTTGCAACAATTCCTATAAGCTTTCAACACCAGACGTTAACAATTTCTACAAAATAACACTATAATCAGAGGTTGAGAACGTTGGCCATTCTTATACGTTTTCAACTTTTCATTTTCAAACACTGGAATCAGATTCTAAATGTCACATTAAGCAACGTGATTCCTACAAGTTTCAACAATTCCAGCGAGAATTATTTACATATTAGCAACGGTGCTACCTTTTCCAAGAATATCATACGGAATTTTCACATACTCCAGGTATGTTAAGGCTAAGCCCTTTCTTCATTTTGGCATGATCTCGTAATTACACGAGTTTGATAACGAGGCATAAAGAAAAATTCATATCTCGAAATTTATGTATATTTTACTAGTTTTGTAAGTTACAATATTATCTTTATCGGGACTTCATATTCATTTGAGTATTTTCCTTTTTCCAGTCAAGAGAGCAGAGAGTCTATATATACAATATTATAGTATTTTCATTACCATCGAGCTATAATCGATAGGCAGGCCAGTAGCAACTATGGATGGTGCATATCTGGCCAATGAGTCAAAATGGAGACTATACTCTCGAACACTAATATTGCCCTGCTTAAGGGCTAGAAACTGATTGATTCGAGCCTGTTGGATCTCCCACGGTAAGTACTAGTCAAGGAATGCATCCAAAAAATTCTCCCAAATAGCTGGAGGTGCATCAAGTCCCCTGGACCTCTCCCATCCCTCGTACCAAAGGATGGCTATATCACGAAGTCAAAAAACTGCTAGCTCAACTGCCTCTTTCTCCGTGGCATGCATAACCTGAAAGATCCTATGAAGCTGATCTATGAAATCATGCGGGTCCTCCCCCTGATTTGTCCCCGTGAACTCTGGGGGACTCAAAGCAATAAACTCTCGGACCCTTGAACTCCCAGATCCCTCAGAAGGTCCTATACTAGCGGATGCCCTAGCATGTTGTTGGGTAGCTACCAACTGTACCAACAAATGCACCGCACTCCTTAAGTCCTGATCTGATGGAAGCGGAGGGGGTACTGGATGTGCGGTCTACCTAGGAATCTCCTCAGGTGGCGGAGGAGCCGGTAATGGCTGAGTAGGGGTCTCTCCCTGGGCCTCCGATTGGGCCCCATCTACTGGGGGTACCCTGCTAGTCCCCTCACCTACTACTGTTTCTCTCCTCTGGCTAGCTGTAGTCTTCCTAGTTACCGTCATATGTGCATGCAAACGCCAACACGTAAGTTTAACTCAAATTTTCTATAACTCAGTGCTACAACACGATTTAGATTTGAAAGAGGGGTAACCAACTCCTAGATGCCCTGTAGTCCCCTGCTTATATAATGTGGTACACCACACATCTATAAACAAGACCCTACTAGACACGGCTTGTAGACTCCCTAGGACAGAACTGCTCTGATACCACTTTTGTCACGCCCCGAGCCTGAGGGGGAGAGTGGAACCCAGTGCCTCAACTATCCTTTCGTACCACTTGCGACTAAGAGACTTTGAATATGTAATGTTATACTTTGGCCATGGGTCACATTACAAGATAATGTGCGATGCAAAATATAAAACTGAATAGAGACTAACGCTGACTAAATGTCAACATAAAGCTGGGCCGACAAGGCCGTCATAGTTACTATAACTGACAAGCCAACAAAATATACGTACAGGGCGTACAAGCCCTACATACTGCACTAACTGACAGGATATGTCTACAAGCCTCTACTGATAGATGTACTGTGATCGGAACAGGGCCCCGACCTACCTACCCATAACCTATCTACATATATACACAAAACTTCTAGATCCGGCAACTCCGAAGGACGGGGAGCTTACCGTTAAAGCTAAACTCGAGCAATACCTACTGAGGAGGTCTACCCGTCTGTCTATCTGAAGCTGCACGCATGAAATGCTTTGGCTTGTTGTATGCAAATTCTATGAGTGGTAAATGATCATCCCAGCTAACTTTAAAGTCTAGAACGCAAGCATGCAACATATCCTCAAGTGTCTGAATAGTCCGCTCTGCCTGCCTGTCAGTCTGTGGCTGAAAGGCTGTACTAAGATTAACTCGAGTACCCAAACCTTGCTGGAATTTCTTTCAAAAGTTAGTAGTGAATTGTGCTCCCCGATCAAATATGATGGAAACTGGGGTGCCATGCAACCTGACTATTTCTTTGATATACAACTGAGCATACTGCTCCGCCGTGTCGGTAGACTTAACCGGCAAAAAGTGTGCTGATTTCGTGAGTCGATCCACAATCACCCAAATTGAGTCAAACTTGCGCGGAGTGCGCGGTAATCCTACCACAAAGTCTATATTAATCATTTCTCATTTCCACATTGGAATTTCTATGTTCTGTGCCAACCTACCAGGCTTTTGGTATTCGGCCTTCACTTGCTAACAATTCGGACATCTTGCTACAAAGTCTGCCACATTCCTCTTCATATTATTCCACCAAAAGACTTCCTTAAGATCATGATACATTTTTGTAGAACCTGGGTGCACGAAATACCTAGAAGTGTGAGCTTCAGTCAAAATTCATTCACGGAGACCATCCATATTTGGAACACATAGTCGCCCTTGGGACCTTAGTGTACCATCATCCATACCAAGAGAAAAGGCCACGGTCTTATGGTTATGAATCCCCTCTTTCAATTGTGCCAATAATGGATCTTTGTATGCTTCTCCTTAACTTCCACAACAAGAGATGATTCAACCCTATTTTGCACAATCACCCCTCCTTCACTAGAGTCCGCAAGACGAACTCCCAAACTAGCCAATCGGTGAACTTCCTTGGCCAATGGCCTTTGATATGCCTCCAAGTGAGCCAAACTACCCATAGATTTTCGGCTAAGAGCATCCGCCACAACATTGGCCTTTCCCGGGTGATAAAGAATATTGATGTCGAAATCCTTGAGTAACTCAAGCCATCTTCTCTGTCTCAGATTCAGCTCCTTTTGTTTGAAAATATATTGAAGACTCTTGTGGTCCGTGAATATATCCACATGGACCCTATACAAATAATGACGCAAAATTTTTAATGCAAATACCACCGCCGCAAGTTCTAAGTCATGTATTGGGTAGTTCTTTTCATAATTTTTGAGTTGCCTAGAAGCATAAATGATCGTCTTGCCATATTGCATCATTAGTGGAACATCTATATCACATTTCTCTTTTATATGACCTCCTAGGATTTAAGTTCTACAAGAATTTCCTTGATACGGTTACAATCTTATTAGTACTTGCAACTTGTTTTTCCCAAATTTCTCAACAAAAGACATTACTAGGTCAGTTTTCTTATAGGGCCATCCGTTTCAAATGAATAACATCTACTAGCTTGCGCGCACACCCTGATAACATCAACCTGCATGGCATTGCCTCAAATATGAAGTAACATCGTGCTCAGACCTTTCCTAGCCACCCTCTTTCCTCCTTGTAAATCTTATAAGATTTTTAAGAAATGACTCTACTTCCCTTGTGAACATTCTCACGATCCCTATTTACTGCTAAACACTTCCCAAAACGCATATCAACACCCTTCATATATATTCAATTCAACAAAAGTCATTGGCCCGAATAGGGCATTTTCTGAAACTTGAGATCCTCCCAGATTTTTCAACGACGACTTCTTGTTTTCCTTATAAGTGTAGGACTTAGTCCACCTGATTTCATCCTCGATGAGTAACTCACCTTATTCCCAGTATTGTAGTCACCAATAGTGTTTCCTGGTATTGCAGCCTAAGAGCTATCATGTTAAGTATGTTTGGTTTGTAACAAGTGTTCATCCTCTCTCAATCTGTTTCGAACATTTCCCCCTTCTTTTTTTTCCTTTGGTCTAGACAATATGATGGTAATATATTTCCTTTATGACTAGAGCATTCATTCACATCCCATTTTTCCCTTAATTCATAGTTGACAGCCTTATTGTGCCACACACTTGTCTGCCTCCCATTAACTCGTAGTATCATTGTGCCTGGTTTGTTAAGTTTATCACACCACCACTTCATCACCAGTAGTCTCACTTTCTAATGTAATATGTAGACATGAACTCCCTGTAATTCTTCTAGTTGATATTCAATGTCACTCAAGTTGGCTGTATTATAGTTGATCCTTTATATCGTCTATTAACACTTATGCTCTAGGCGAGCCCACCATTCGGATACGAACTATTTTGCGATATCCATGACCATCTCAATTTATAGATTTTCTTCCAATTCTTCTCGCCTCATTCTTTTTAGTTAGTGAATAGCTATACGCTCTTCCATGCGTTACGTGGTCTTTTACCTTAGTTGGGAATTCATCCTGCTCGCTTAACGACACTTGTTGGGATATCCGTGGGAAAGTGTGTTCATCCATGTATCACTTAACACTTCCTTGCTTATAAGATTCTTAAGAGACTCTCCATCAAGTCCAGATGCACTCTTAGGTTATTATAACATCACATTTATCTCTCCCACTCGTTATGTCTTTCTTAAAGCCTTGGAACTTTAGCTAAATCGCAAATCCGTGATTAACTCATTCTAAGAACTCGCAAGCCTTTCATATTTGATCTGTAGTACTTCCTTGAGTTCCATTGTCCCTGACACTCTAACAAGTATAAAACCCTTTTTTGCAAATATTACTCTTAGTTTTTAGTATCGTTGACCTTGTCATGTATATTGCCACGTACGAAGAATTTACATTTCTTAACCTTCCACATTATTTTTGTACTAGTGGTTTATCTTTTGCATTTCCTTTCAGAGAATCACATTATCCCTTACCACTTTTCTAGACTACACATGTCTTCAACAAAATATCCAAACATCATAGCTACATGGCCCTACTCTCGTTTTATTGCACTTAAGTAGCCTCACCATGGTCCTTCCCTCCCCACTTGGGGTGAATGTTTCATATTTCGACACAAGTCTTGAATTTAGCAATTTGAAGTACATATGTTTTACATCTCTAGTCCTCTTGTATATGATTGACTATTAGGGAGATTTAAGTCCCTATGGTATTAACCTCATAAGTTCTCTACTCTTATTCAGCCACACAGACCTGGGATCCAAATTCCTCATGTCAATATCCTTTTTGGAGTGTAACACCGCTTCGCACATTCCTGGGATTTTTATAACATTCATAGTACTAGGGTCTTCTCATTGTGGGTTCACTTAACTCTCCTTTCATATCTTCTTGTCTCCCGTGCGAGACCTACACATTTATCATTACTCTCCAGGCCATGCCTTTCATATATCACGTGCCTATGTAATAAATTTACATCTTTGAATCATACACATGGTTCCCACACTATCCACATGTACTAGATAAGCTTAGGTCTCATTTATCACGTCAATGCCTCTTTGGAGGTGGGTAATCATCACTTCTAGCACTCTTCTCATATAAAGTATGCTCATGATACTATATACTTGTCATATATGGCCATACCATTTATTCAACATGATACATGTGCCATCTATTTAATATTAAGGCCTTTACCCCTTCGTCATGTCACATAACAACATTACTTGGAATAAACCAAAAGAGCATTTAAACTTACCTTGAACCTCAACGCACGAGTTGGAGGAAGAACAGTTTCACAACCAGTTTCATCGCACAATTCAGAATATCAAAGAAGGATATTATTCCTAAATGCCCATGTAGCATCCTAATTATAGATGTGGTCGACAACACACCAATAATAAGGACTTTACTAGACACGGCTCCGAGACATCCTAGGACACTTTAAAACCTTAGGCTCTAATACCAAGTTTGTCACGCCCCAAAACCGAGGAGCGCGACTGGCGCTCAACCGAGTGAACCCGACCGAGCAAGCCTGTTAGATTTCATTCTACCCAAACTCATCCACGAATGGAGATAATACATATTTTCATTAATTAGACAAAAAGGGGTTCATGTCTACAATACCAATTCATTTTCAATAGTTCATCATTTTTTTTAAAGTCTCAAATGGACAAGTAATACAACCGCAACATAATATATATTTTGACTTTTCCAGCACCAATACACAACCCACACTATGTCTACGGAGCCTCTATAGATAAGGAAGAGTACGATGATAATGCCAGCAATAAGGCCCCGGCTATACCTCAAACAGAATACACAAAGTACAAAAGATTCATGACCCCGGAATGAAGTGGGGCTCACCAAGTCAGCTGGGAAGAAGGTGTATTGCTATCACTGATCAATATCTCCTACTGTGGAACCACCTGCATTCTTTTAAAGATGCAGCACCCCGGGCAAAAGGGATGTTAGTACTGTCGAATAGCACTAGTATATATAACTAAACACCCTCTCAATAGAATGACAAATAAAACAAACAAGATTATCATAATATCAATGAAAGACTTAATCAACATCAAACCTCAATTTAGGATCAATACAATGTTCAAATTAATTTCCATATCTCACATTGGGAGATTTTTAGTATCGATATACCATTGTCCACAATACCATTATTCACAAAACCATTATTCACAAAACCAGTACCACCGTACTTTGAGCACGGAGTCCGATCACGACCCGATCGGCTAGGCTATCTCATTAGAGACATCAACCAAAATTACTCTCAATATCAATACCACCGTCTTTAACACGGAGTCCGATCACGACCCGATCGGCTAGGCTATCCATTAGGGACATCGACCACAATCACAATTTCAATTACAATTTCTAGCACAATCACCACCATGTGTGTGGCATGATGTCCGATCACGACCCACCTAGCTAGGCTATCTTATTTGAGACATCAACCTTTTTATATCAATCATCGCATTTCACATTACTTTCACATCTTTTCATTTTATTGGCACTAATGGCCATAATTATAAGATCAATCTTGGCACGTTGGCCATATTCAGTATTTCATGCTCACCTTTTCAATTTCAAACATCAACATCATCATTACCAACACAACAATTCAATTCAAGGTGTGTAGTACACCTGTGAGCAATTAAAAGTCTAAGGCACATAGAGATACTTCATAAAATTTGGCATAATAGCCTTCGTTTGAACTTGACTTGAAGTCGAAACATTATTAATGCACAACCCATATTTTAACACATCCTCAATTGATAACATAACATGAATAAAGCATTTGGGGATACTTGTTGAACATACATCTTTCAACCCAATCTTACTCGGAATAGCCAATTTTATAATGAACCACTCGGGACTTATATAATTCACATGAATATCGTGGGATCCAATTTTAAGAGAAGAGTTTAGCCAACATACCTCAATTGAGCTTCCTTAAACTCTAAAACATTCCGGAATTCTTAGCAATTTCAATCTATTTTAGAAATATAACAAATTGAACCAAAATTAGGAAAATGATTATGGTTCTAGCTCATTTGAGCATTTTATCAAACACTAGGTGTGCATTAAGGTTTCAAGGTCCTTTTATGGAGGATTCCATCATCCCACAACCCAATCTTTACCATTCTTATCTCAACAATCTTCCTACACCCTTTGATAACACATGCATATAAAATAAACAACTCTCATGCCCAAAAATTATCTTGCTAATTATCCATTTCAGAAAATTTCGAAATTAGGGTTTAGGGTGTAGAATCTTACCTCTAGGATGAAGACCTAGTGAGCTTCCCTTCTTAATCTTTCAAAACTTGAGCAAGAATTGAAGAACAATTATTGAAGAACACCTTCTCACTCTAGGGTACTCTCTCACACTCTAAAATGTCAGATTATAGCTCAAAAATGGACCAAATAGTGTATTTAACGAAATAGGGTCGGGTTTTAAAAACACAAAAATGGAGCTCCGGAACAAGATCTGCGGTCGCATATGCGACCGCATAATGGATATGCGGACCGCATATCGGTCGCATAATTGCTGACAAAAATGATCAAAAATATGTCTGTGTATGCGGTCACTATGCGGTCCGCATAACTGTTCTACGGTCGCATAGTGCAGCGCATAATAGTTATGCGATCGCATAGTCAACCGCATAATTACTTCCAACTGACCCAATTAACTGCCTCACTCTGCGGCCATTATGCGGTCCGCAGAGTGATTCTGCAGTCGCATAATGGACCGTAGAAATGTACTTTTTCGCCAAATATTTTCCTTTACTTTCCGGTGTATTGTTCAATCCAAAAAGTCTGAGCCGCGGCGAGCAAGATCGCCACAAAGAATTTATACAATCCTCAAACACGTAAGCCCAATTCGGCACCACGAAATATTATTTTCTTTTTCAACTTTTACCGGACTATACACTTAAGTACTTCGAAATTTTTCCGGGTTTTTACATTATCGCTACTTCTGAGATCGCTAAGTATATTAGCAATTGTTCACCTTCCCTAGACTTTGATCGTAGCGGGGGGCTTGATAAATAACATTTCAGGTCTTTCAAGGCCTGCTGACATTCCGGAGTCCATTCAAAATTGTTCTTCTTCTTCAGGAGTGAGAAGAAGCGATGACATTTTTCCAAGGATCGAGAGATGAACCTGCTTAAAGCGGCTAATCTACCAGTTAATCTCTGTACTTCTTTTACGCTTGTAAGATGGTCCGGGATGTCTTCGATGGCTTTGATTTTATCGGGATTTACCTCGATCCATCTCTGTGAAACCAAGAAACCCAAAAACTTACCGGAGCCAACCCCGAACGTGCATTTTTCCGGGTTGAGCTTCATGTTGTGCTTCCTCAAGATATCAAAGGTTTCCTAGAGGTGCTTTAAATGATCACATGCATTCAAAGACTTTATCAACATGTCATCTACATACACTTCCATCATTTTACCTATTTGCTTCTCGAACATCTTGTTCACGAGCCTATGATAAGTGGCTCCGGCATTTTTACGCCCGAAAGGCATCACATTATAACAATATATGTCAAAGTTCGTTATGAACGAAGGTTTTTCCTGCTCCTTCGGGTTCATCTTAATTTGATTGTACCCGGAATAGGCATCGAGAAAACTCATTAACTCGTGCCCGGCCGTTACATCAATCATTTGATCAATGTTTGGCAGTGGGAACTAGTCTTTAGGGCATGCCTTATTCAAGTCTTTATAATCTACGCACATTCGAAATTTGTTATTCTTTTTCGGAACTACAACTACATTAGCTAACCATTCAGGATACTTTACCTCCCGGATTGAACCGATGTCAAGTAGTCGAGTTACCTCTTCCTTAACAAACTTGTTTCTGACCTCGGCTATCGAGCGTTTCTTCTGCCTTATCAGAGGGACACTCGGGTCCAGGCTTAGCTTGTGCACGACCACTTTTAGCGGGATACCTGTCATATCCAAGTACGACCATGAAAAGCAATCAATGTTAGTTTTAAAGAAATTAATAAATCCTGACATGAGCTCGGGATTAAGTCATGTTCCGAAGTGAAACTTCCTATCCAAGAATTCCTCGAACAAAGCCACTTGTTCGAGTCCTTCTGCTGTGGATTTGGTCACGTCTGTCTTTTCCGGTACCTGAAAGTATCTCAGTACCTGGTGGGATTCCGATGACTCCTCGCCCTTATCATCTTCACTTGGCACGGGAGCAGGCGCCAGTTCCTATAATTGCTATTTGCTGGGCTCATTCCCTTTACTGGTGGAAATCGACACTGCGTTCATTTCTCTTGTTGCCGGTTGATCTCCTCTTATCTGTTTGATTCCCTTTGGGTCGGGAATTTCAATAGTTAGTGATATGTTGATGGTATGGCCTTCATCTCATGTAACCATGCTTTACCGAGAATTATGTTGTAGCCCATGTCACCATCCACCATTTCAAATAAGGTGGTATTTGTGACCCCTTCGGCGTTCATGGGCAGCAAGATCTCTCATCGGGTTGTCACACTTGCCAAGTTGAACCCGACGAGGAGCTTTGTTGCTGGAATGATAATTCCGATTAATTTGGATTATTCCAGCACTCTCCATTGAATGATATCGGCTGAGCTTCCTGGGTCAACCAAAATACGCTTAATATTGAAATCTAGAACATTAAGGGAAATTACCGTGGCATCGTTATGCGGTAGAAGAAGTCCATCGGCATCTTGCTCCATGAAGGTGATGTCATCTTCGGCAACTTCCCAGAGTCTCTTGTTGTGGGTTACCAAAACCTTCATCTTCTTGTCCACCGAGAAGGTTACACTATTGATTTCATTCCCTCCGAAAATTATATTGATAGTCAGCCAAGGAGGGTCTTCCCCTATCTTCGAGGGTTCTGTGTTGTCCTGACTGCAGCCGTAATTGTTTTTGGCTCGGTCGCTCAAGAACTCCATAAGATGGCTGTTCTTCAATAGCGTTGCCACCTACTCGCACAAATGCTGACAGTCCCCAGTTTTGTGGCCATGAGTCCCGTGATATTTTCACCATAAGTTGGGATCCCTCTGGCTGGGATCAAATCTGTTTGGCTTCGGGAATCTTGTTTTTTTGATATTCCTCATCGCCGATACCAACTCCACTACACTGATGTTGAAATTATAATCTGACAACCTGGGATAAGTGGAATCCCGAGTCCCCGATACCTCTTTTTCTAGTAACGATATGTTGTTCCGACCACTGTCAGTTCTTCTTTCGGGAGTGAACCTATTCGAGGACCGGAACCCTTTACTGCTGTGTCCCTCAGCTCTCTCGTAAGGCAAAAAGCAGCCTTTAAAAAATCGCCTGTCCGTATCAAAATCATCCTTGAACTTATCTCGGTCCTTGTCTCGGTCCCCCCCTTGGTTGATGTCGGGAACCCAAGTTGATCATCTTCTATCCTTATCTTCGATTCATAGCGGTTATGGACATCCGTCCATGTGGTTGCTAGGAACTCGAGCAGGCTTTCCTTCAGCTTTCGGAAGGCATCAAAGCTTATCGAGTTCAAACCTTTTGTGAATGCCTCCGTTGTCCACTCGTCTAGTACGACCGATAGCAACATCCTTTCTTTCTGGAATCTGATCACAAATTCTCGCATTAATTCGAACTCACCCAATGCGATCCTGAATATGTTCACCTTCCTGGCCTGGACCTTCCTGTCCCCGGTATGGGCCTTAATGAACGAATCTGCGAGCATTTCAAAAGAATCAATCGAATGCTCGAGTAATAGTGAATGCCATGTCAGGGCCCCCTTAGTGAGGGTTTCTCCAAACTTTTTCAGCAGGACCGACTCGATCTCATGTTGAGCTAAATCGTTCCCTTTCACCGCCGTTGTATAAGTTATGATATGCTTCTGGGATCTGAAGTCCCATCATATTTTGGTATGTCCGGCATCTTGAATCTCTTTGGGATTAACTCCGATGCTGCACTCGGTTTGAACGGCAACTGAGAATATTTTTTTGAATCCGGGTCCTTCAAAACTAGTGGTGCGCCCGGAATTTGGTCCATTCGGGCGCAAAATCCTTCATGTTCTGATCCATCCGCTCTTTCATCTCTCTCATGAACCTTATGAGTTTGGTTTTGAAGGGATCATTACTGTTATCGTTACCGGAATCGGTACCGGTCCCCCCGGCACCGTCAATGTCGACCTCACCCCTAGGGGTATTATTATCAACTCTTTGAGCCGTTTGATTTGCAAGAGCGTCGGGAGGAACTAGGACTCTTCCGTTTGCATTGTTGGAAGCACCTGATAATGCCTACTTCAATTCCGTAATGACCTAGTCCTGCCTTGAGAGATGACCCATGATGGCTTTCTGTTGCTCTCTCAAGATCCTTACCGTTTTCGCAACGTGTTCGTCCTCCGCATCATCGGGAGTTGGTTCCCGAACATGTTGGGGATATTGTCCGCCATGGACCGGAGTTGCCACGTCCCCTCGTTGCAGGTGTCACTGATCGAATTCTCATGTTGAGGCAGATTTTCATGCTTCTCAATGTTGTGTGCGATGTTGACATCGTTAGCTGCCATTTTTGATTTTTTTGCTATGAAACAAAGAATCAAACGAATTAGTAATAAATGCAAGAATCAACTCAATTATGCAACTGTCTAATCCCCACGGCGGGCGCTAAACTGTTTACTCGTAAAATGGTACAGTTGAATTTATTACGTGATTTATAGACAAGCGAACTGATTTGATCCAAAAATAATAAATAAACTAGATTAAAAATAAGACTTAGCATTAAGACCAAAAGAAATGGATAGCCCGGCTCCAGGAGCGATGCTTCTGAGGACAAAAATAAGAACAATATGTAAGAACAAGTAAAGTTATCTTATTTAGCTTGAGAATAGAATGCAACAGAAGTTATGCCAAGAATTTCCTCTCCTTACGATGACTGTTGAAACTACTATTTATAACTATACCTAGGAAACAAGATCCTAGGATCAAGCTCATCTTAAATGACAATAAAAGGGGCAATTGATGAATACGTAATGGTATGCCATGAATGCCAAAATTCTCTGTAACGGCTGCCTATTTAATACTAGGGAATATTCTTCATTAAATACCATCTGGTGACAAAAATTCGACCCACTCACGTTGACTATGCTCCCTTCCAGGTATGTCCGATGCTAATTGCAGTTGTTGTTCCCGGTCTTGGTTCTTACTCGATTTGTCTTTCGCATGTCTCATGTTCCACGTGTCACGCTATCATTCGATCATTTAATATAAATCAATTTTACCCTATACATAACTCAAATTGTCAGCATTAAAATGTATAAAATCATCAATTGGTTGAGGTAAGTAAACAACAATAATTTGTCAATCACTTTCGGAAGAGGGAAAACTTGAGTGAAGAGAAGAATAAAAGACACAAGAAGAAAGAAGGAGAAGACATGCAAACGTTTTTTTTTCAGTCAAGAGAGAAAAGAGTAATAAAAGTAGCGATTATTGGTTAAAAAACGGTAGGTGGAAAAAATAAAAGAAGCGACCGTTGTGTTTTTTATTGAAAGCACATAAATGAAAAAAATGGGGGAAAAATAAAAATTGCCAAAAAAGGGAGAAAACAGATAAATACCCTTGTTGGGCATATAGATTCACACATCATTTTTTCATTCCCAGCTTTATATACCACGTAACAAGACTTGTAAATAATTAAGTCTCTGTAAGTTTAGTTTATTTTAGATTTGAACTCTTAACATCAAATTCATGCGAGGAGTTTTTTGGATTGAGGGTCTACACAAGATTGCCACGTTGGCTTAGGGGACATTTAGTATTTTTAGTTTTAGGATTCTAATTTTATAATTGTAGTCAAATAACAATTTTTTGTTAAATTTAAAAACTCCTAAACATTGGGTAAAATCTTAGATATTATAATTTTATCCAACATGATGCTTTTTTAAAGAAATATTTTAGATTTGAAAGGGCATAAAAGTCTTTTTAATATTTCGAGTATATTTTTACGTTTAACATTTAGTGTTCTAATATTCGTGCTTTTATAATAACTAGTTTTAGAATACGTGCGTACTCTATATCAGTGAACATAAATTTTTAAAAATCACACAAATACTACTAAACTATGTAATTGAGTTATAGGGAAAAAAAGTACAAACTCTTAAAAATGAGTAATATTGATCATATTTAGCTAACTTAATAGAGAAAAGAATTATGTCACGCAAAAATATTGTAATGCTTTATCATAACTTAAACAATTTTTAATGCTTATTATTATTTCACTAAAAACATACAACAATTTTTAATTGTTACTCCCAAATTAATTTTCGTGTTTCAATTTTTGAGAGTCACTTTGATTAAATTTTAAAGTTAAATTGAATTTAGATCAACTCACTATTTAATATTAAAATTTATATATTCAAAAGTTATACAAAAAATATTACAAGTTGTAACTTTTTCATTCCAATACGGTACTACCACGGTAGCATCTAGTGTGGTCAGCACCAATCGTGTTAAAAATGTGATCAAAATTTACATTATTTAGCTCTTAAAAAGTAAAATATGACAACTAATTTGAGACGGAAGATGTACTACTGAATAATTTGGAAATCAATAATTTACTATGTCTACGAGGAGGCTAACTAAGTGTTATATATACTTATTAATCCTCTTAAATTCCTTAAATATGAAATGACCTTTGTTTTTTATTCTAATGGTTTCAATACATAATTTAGTAAGCCAAACAAAAAGCAAGTCTTCTTTTATTGATACGGTCTCTTTTATAGTTTTTAAAAAAAAATCATTCACAGGGAAACTTGCAGTTTTTATCATTTGGTTGCGTGTTGAGTAACTTGCTCACTATGCAATAGGTCATAAATTATACAAAAAATATAAATTGCACTAGAGAAACTCAGTACGACGAGTTCTGACTGAGAAGATTGCTGATAAGGAAAGTCGATCCATGTTCAAGAAGTTTTTCTTTTTATTTTTGTAAGAAGGGAATAATACAGTCAAACCTCTCTATAATATCATCATTTGTTCCGAAATATTTTAGCTTTTATAGTGAATGGTTGTTATACACCTATAACATCATTTGGCGTTTGAATATATTTTGGCTGTTATAGACAAAAATTATCCAAAAAATAATTTTTTTTTCTTTTTTAATATTACATATAAAGGTAAAAATAATATTTAAATTCAAAATCTCAAAAGATATGAATATTTCATGAATTAAATGCTAAAGAAATCTAATATATTATTAAAAAAATTCATAACTAAACGTACAAACATTTAAAACTCTAAGGCACACAATTAAATCTTTCAAGATTGATGGAAGAACTCCATAATTGTAGCTTGTTTCATAGATTCCAGTCTCTTACTAGCGGTATAACGCTTGAATCGGCGAAGATTTGCATTCGAACTATCAGCAAAAAGATATCCAATTGCTTTTTCTTGAAGGCAATCTGAGAGCTTAACAATTGAATCTTCTATCTCACTCCAAGTAGCAGTAGGTTGAGGTTCTTTGTCAGCACTTTCATTTACCTCCATAGTGTCTTCTTCTTCCACTCCAATAACTTGGGCAATAATTTCTTCATTAGTGAAAGTCTCAATAATAGGAAGTGTTGCATCAAATTGCACATATGTGGCAGCATCCATCGTCTCATTGATGTTATCATATGGGATTTGTGCTATAAGTGATGATACATTCCCAACATCATCGACTAATTCAATATTTTCACTATCAATATTGGGATTGTCATGTGTAGGTAGGATTCCAGTCTTTTTCCAACAATGGAGAATGGTGGAGGCCTTCACATCATTCCATGCTTCTACTAAAGTGTTAATAGCTTGTCGCATATTGAACTTATTGTCATTAGATAATGGATGGCTCCCATTGCGCTCATATTCATCAATCAGATTCTTGATGAAGCGGCTTTTGTACTTAACTTTAAAATTTACAATTATACCGGCATCAACATGTTGAAGATGTGATGTCATATTAGGTGGGAGATAATGAACCTGAATAATTCAATGTTAGTACAATAGCACCACTAAAAAAATATAATCAAGGCTACAATGCATATTTTCATGAAACGTACTGTTATCTTTAAGATATATATTTCTATTATAAGTTTTATATTAAAGTTATAAAATATTTGATTAAAATATTTAGAATTATTATTAATAATAATCTTAGAAAATGTACATGGCTGTTATAGAGGGGTAATTTTACAAAAAGCGTACTGTCATAAAGATGGATGTTACTGTTATAGGTAAAAAGTTGTTATAGAGAGGTAAAATATAACATAAAAAATCGATTCTAAGAAAAATTAAATTTTTATAGTAAATGATTGTTATATAGGGATGTTGTTATAGAGAGTAAAAATGGCGTGTGGTAGCCACTAAATAAGGTGGTATTTATTTTTTATCCACCAATTCTAATGTTGAGCAAAAATAACCACTACTCTATTAAAATTAATATGAAAAGATATTTTTACCCTTTCTTCTATTTCTTTTATTCCCAAACCCTTCCTTTATACCCTTCCTTTATACCCTCCTTTATACGCTTCTCTCATTTAAGTTCAGAGCCAAAATTTCATAGGCAAAATTTTGCTCCCTCAATATAGTTCCTGCAAGCAACTCTCTTCTCTCGATTGAAGTTCAGAGCCAAAATTTGATAAGCAAAATTTTGCTCCCTTAATATCGCTCCTGCCCAGCCCACAATAATTGTCTGCGTATACTTTGTCCAACTTAATCTCTTCTCATTTGTCATCTTCTCTACAGCGAACCAGCGTACGGGTATGTTTTCGATTTTGCTTTTATGCATTTTTCTTTTTGTATATCTCTAATCGTGATCAATGCTGTATTTGTCATCAAGTATGTGTGAAATGTCCAAAATAATGATTATAACTTGATTCGCTGAGGAATAAGGTGCAGATTTTTGTGAGAAAGTTATTGAGAACCTTTTGGTATTGAAATGTGTTTGTGGTTCAATCAATATATTGATTATGTAAGGATATTTCAGAAAAATAGTCCTAAGAATTTGTAAGCTAACTGTGTTTAGGAATTTTAGTTAACTGTGCTTCTATTAAAGATGCATCTAATTAGGTCCTGAATTTTAGTTTTTTAGTTTAAATATTAAGGACATTTCAGAAAAATAGTCCTACGAATTTGTAAGCTAATTTTAGTTAATTGCGCTTCTATTAAAGATGCATCTAATTAGGTCCTGGATTTTAGTTTTTTAGTTTAAATATTAAGGACATTTCAGAAAAATAGTCCTAAGAATTTGTAAGCTAAGTTTAGTTAATTGTGTTTCTATTAAAGATGCATCTAATTAGGTCCTGAATTTTAGTTTTTTAGTTTAAATATTAAGGACATTTTAGAAAAATAGTCCTAAGAATTTGTAAGCTAATTTTAGTTAATTGTTCTTCTATTAAAGATACATCTAATTAGGTCCTGGATTTTAGTTTTTTAGTTTAAATATTAAGGACATTTCAGAAAAATAGTTCTAAGAATTTGTAAGCTAATTTTAGTTTATTGTTCTTCTATTAAAGATGCATCTACTTAGGTCCTGGATTTTAGTTTTGTAGTTTAATTATTAAGGACATTTCAGAAAAATAGTCCTAAGAATTTGTAAGCTAATTTTAGTTTACTGTTCTTCTATTAAAGATGCATCTACTTAGGTCCTGGATTTTAGTTTTGTAGTGTAAATATTAAGGATATTTCAGAAATATAGTCCTAATATTTACGTTCTATTTCCTTCTTTGTAGTGTGCTAATGGAAGAAGATCGTATTTTCGAGTTTGATGATTGGCGTAATTCGATGAGCTATTGGAAAGGAGATTTTCAGTATAAGGAAACAATAAAAAGTTTCTTGTCGAACACGCAATGGAAGAAGTTGAGGGATGGTGTTTTCGGAAACTTTTTCCGATTACAAGGTGTGAAGTTCTGTGGTAGACTTATTCATTGTGTGTTGCTTTTAGAAATTATAAGCAATGAATCGCATTCAATGACATTTAAGGTTTTTGATCATGAAGTGAAGTTTACACGTGAAGCGTTCCAGATAATTATTGGGTTGAAATGTTCTTCTTCGGTGGACTTCAAAGTTTTATGTGAAAGAGAGAATAGGCTTTCGAAAGTCTACTTCCCTGGAAAGGATAGAATTGAGTTAGGAGATTTGTGGCGTTTTATTACTAGTCACCCATATGGTACAACTGCATCATTTGTAGGCAGCCATGACGATGCGGTGAAGTTGGCAACAATTTATTTTGTTGAATCTGTGTTGATAGGGAAGCGCAAGAATCGGAATGTGTCTGAGCGGGTAATGAAAATCATAGATGACGATGAACTCTGCTTTTCTTTCAATTGGGGCTCTCTTTGTTATGAAAAGTTACTAAAATCATTGAAGAGCTGCTTGAAGCCCAAACAAAATACTTCAGACAAAGAGAATGAGAATGAGAAAGAGAAAGAGAAAGAGAAAGAGAAAGAGAAGGACAGTTATACTATACTTGGCTTCCCTTTCGCCTTCTGTGTTTGGATTATGAAAGTATTCCTAATTTTTCAGGAAAAATAATTTGTGAACTTCAAAGAAGGTGGGTTCCCCCGGTATGTTATTCAGATATGAAATCTCCACATTATGACACCCTATATAAAAAGTACTTCCATAATGAAAAAGTAAGTTAACAGGATTACTAGCTATTTTTTTGTTTATGTGTTTTAGTTCTGAATACTTACGTTTTTTTTCTTATATAATAGTTGTATCAGTTGCTCGAGATGGTACCATTTCTTTCTTCTGAAGTAGATGCGGAGCCCACTAGTGTGCATGTGCCATTGTCTCAAGATCAAAGTTCAATGCCTTCAACACAATTTGATGAAGTCTTGCTTAAGGAATTTGTTAACGTAGGTTTTCTGCCTTTGAATACCATTAGTTTTTTATTTGCTTATTTTTGCTTAAGAGACTTTTTTGTTTTTATGGTTTTTGATTCAGAGATTATCGGAGAAGTTCAAAAAGGATATGGAGGTAGAATGTACTAGAATACATCAAAAAATAGCTTTATCAGAAAAAAGGATTCAAAATGACATCAAGGTAATATTCTTAATTTCTGTGCTTGTAACTCTAAGTTAAGGACACCATGTCCTTAATTTTTGAGCTTGTAACTCTCAGTTTAGGACTTCCTATTCTTAACTTTTGAACTTGTAACTCTAAGTTCAGGACTACATGTCCTTAACTTTTTAACTTGTAACTCTAAGTTCAGGACTACATGTCCTTATTTTTTGAACTTGGAACTCTAAGTTAAGGACTACATGTCCTTAATTTCTGTGCTTATAACTCTAAGTTAAGGACCAAGTGTCCTTAATTTGTGAGCTTGTAACTTGAAGTTCAGGACTACCTGTCCTTAACTTTTTAACTTGTAACTCTAAGTTCAGGACTACATGTCCTTAACTTTTTAACTTGTAACTCTAAGTTCAGGACTACATGTCCTTAATTTCTGTGCTTGTAACTCTAAGTTAAGGACCAAGTGTCCTTAATTTGTGAGCTTGTAACTTGAAGTTTAGGACTACCTGTCCTTAACTTTTTAACTTGTAACTCTAAGTTCAGGACTACCTATCCTTAACTTTTTAACTTGTAGCTCTAAGTTCAGGACTACATGTCCTTAACTTTTTAACTTGTAACTTGAAGTTTAGGACTATTTGTCCTTAACTTTTTAACTTGTAACTCTAAGTTCAGGACTACATGTCTTTATTTTTTGAACTTGGAACTCTAAGTTCAGGACCAACTGTCCTTAATTTCTGTGCTTGTAACTCTAAGTTAAAGACCAAGTGTCCTTAATTTGTGAGCTTGTAACTTGAAGTTTAGGACTACCTGTCCTTAACTTTTTAACTTGTAACTCTAAGTTCAGGACTACATGTCCTTAATTTCTATTCTTGTAACTCTAAGTTAAGGAACACTTGTCCTTAATTTCTGTTCTTGTACCTCTATGTTAAGGACTAATGTCTGTAACTTATAAGCAGCTAACATTCTAATTCTTATTTTAAATACTATCTCACAGGCTTTAAAGAAAAACCTAGGATCAAAGATTGATACTTTATTGAAGCTTCTTGACAAACCTCATGAAAGGACCATAGAGAGAGAACCTAGTGTTCCAATTAGCAAAGATGCAGTTGATGATCAATGTGATGATATAGATGTGCATGTAGAAGATCATTATGAAAGCGATTATAGAGATGCGCATCTAGAAGATGAAACTGATATTGACATCGAAATTGGGAAAGGTTAGATACAGTTTTTGAATTTGTTATCATTGAAATTTATATTCAATAGCATAATAAATATAAACTTTTTTGTGATTACAAATGTGTGTAGAATCTTTTGATGGAATGGAATGTCAAGACCAGGAAAATCCAAAAGAGACAAGTGTAACAGACATAATTTGTAAATCTGGAGTGCAATCTCAGGATTTAGAAAATCCATTGGGAACAAGTATAAGTGAGATTGTATGCAAATGTGTTGAAAAAATATATGATCTATCTATACCTCTCTCACTTAAAGAGAAATTTGGAAATCAAAATGATGCCAATCAAGGTTAGATGGAATTTTCATGACATGTTGAATGTTAGTTTTAATAAACTATTAGTAACAAGTATTAATTGTAAATGTTACAGAATCTTTTGAAACTGCAAGGAAAGAAGATGGAGTGGACTATCAAAATGATGAAATTTCAAAAGAGAGAAGTGGAGGACAATCTCAAGACATAGAAAATACCCAAGGAACAAGCATAAGTGAGATTGTTTGCAAATGTATAGAAGGAACGTATGATATCTCTACACCTCTCTCTCTAACAGACAATATTGGAAGCCAAAAAAAATGCTAGTCAAGATAATGATTTAACTGGCATGATCTTGACAGTTGCAAAAGGTTAGACGGAGTTTTTTTTCATCTTATACATGTTTGTTTTAATCAAAGATTAGTAACAAGTACTAATTGTGTTAGCTCCTGTAAATATTTTGCAGAATCTTGTGAACTTGCAATCGAAGAACATGGAGAACAGTTGCAAGATAAAGAAAATACAAGCAATATGTCAGCACTATTATCTGTTAAAGAAATACAAGAAGGCAGTGTGGCCAATACAAGTATTGATTGTGTCCTTAATATTGTATTCATAATTCAAATTGTCAGGACATTTCAAAAATTATGTCCTTAGTTTTTGTCTCTTCATTTGACAATTCATAGAATTGACGACTTGCAGCAAACTAATGTATATGTAGTGTTGCTTGCAGAGCAAAACAAAAATGAAGCTGTTAACCAATATACTAGGAAAAGGAAGAGAGATAGTATTGGTTTTGATGGTCCATCATTTGCTATTCTTACTCCTACTCCTCCGACTACACAAATGAGCATTGATGAGGGTTTGTCTATGGAGGTTGAAGGAAATGTTGAAGAAGAGCTTGGTCAAGGAAAAAGGAATAAGAAGCTTAGTTGGCAATTGAAATCTCCTTTTGAACAGAAAAGAAAAAGAGGAACATCGATGGCGCACAATGAAAATACTCCTAAGTATACAGGCTGGATAAAATCAAAATATACTCGTACATGTATTTTTCATTATGCCAAAGATGATGAAAACTTATTGAAGAAATTCATTGGGTGGTTGGGCAAGGAGAAATGGAAAGGTCGCAAAAAAGTGTAAGTCCCTAAATGTATTCATTATTTCTTAATTGCTTACATTTGTGTCTTGAACTTGTAATTTTAAATTTAGGACTAAGTGTATTGAGCTTCCAACTCTAACTTCATGACTAAATGTCCTAAATTTTTGAGCTTGTAACTCTAAGTTAAGGATTAAATGTCCTTAACTTTTGAGATTGTAAGTCTAAGTTCAGGACTAACTGTCCTTAACTTTTTAACTTGTAACTATAAGTTAAGGACTACCTGTCCTTAATTTTTGAATTTGCAACTCTAACTTCAGGACTAAGTGTCCTTAATTTTTGAACTTCCACTCTAAGTTCAAGACCAATTGTCTTTAACTTATGAGCTTGTTACTCTAAGTTCAGGACTTTAATTTATGAGCTTATAAGTCTAAGTTCAGGACCAAGTGTCCTTAACTTTTGAACTTGTAACTGTAAGTTAAGGACTACCTGTCCTTAATTTTTGAATTTGCAACTCTAACTTCAGGACCAAGTGTCCTTAATTTTTGAACTTCTACTCTAAGTTCAGGACCAATTGTCCTTAACTTATGAGCTTATTACTCTAAGTTCATGACTAATTGTCCTTTAATTTATGAGCTAGTAAGTCTAGGTTCAGGACCAAGTGTCCTTAACTTTTGAACTTGTAACTGTAAGTTAAGGACTACATGTCCTTAACTTTTGAATTTGCAACTCTAACTTCAAGACCAAGTGTCCTTAATTTTTGAACTTCCACTCTAAGTTCAGGACCAATTGTCCTTAACTTATGCGCTTGTTACTCTAAGTTCATGACTAATTATCCTTTAATTTATGAGCTAGTAAGTCTAAGTTCAGGACCAAGTGTCCTTAACTTTTGAACTTATAACTGTAAGTTAAGGACATCCTGTCCTTAACTTTTGAATTTGCAATTCTAACTTCAGGACCAAGTCCTTAATTTTTTAACTTTCACTCTAAGTTCAGGACCAATTGTCCTTAACTTATGCGCTTGTTACTCTAAGTTCGTGACTAATTGTCCTTTAATTTATGAGCTAGTAAGTCTAAGTTCAGGACCAAGTGTCCTTAACTTTTGAACTTGTAACTGTAAGTTAAGGACATCCTGTCCTTAAATTTTGAATTTGCAACTCTAACTTCAGGATTAAGTGTCCTAAACTTATGACCTTGTTACTGTAGGTTCAGGAACAAGTGTCCTTAATTAGGAATTGAGAACTAACTTATAAACTTTCTAACTTTGATATTTTCAAAATTTTCAGGGGACAAACTGATATATATGCTGAGGATAATGGTGTGAAAAAGAATCCATATAAATTGTACCATCAAAAAATCAGTAGAAAAATGTTCTTCCTTGAGCTTGCAGATAGTAGCTTTGTACTTGATGATAAGGTTTGATAATTCACAAGGCATTTATTTTCTTTCTTCTTAATTTATTATTTTTTATTTATTTATGACTGATGGATTTTTTTTCTTTTTTTTTATCTTTTTATGAAGCATATTGATATTGCCCTGTATTATTTGAGAAAGAAGGAATGCTACCACCCTTGCGCCCATCCTTTTCGTTGCACAACTACAGATATACTTTTTGATAACTATACGCTAATTGTGTATAAGGATTTCAATGAAGATGCTTCAGATTTGTTTTGGTGTGATGATAATTAGTTGGTTCTCACACCATATGTGTGGGGTGACAATCGTAGATGTGAAATTGCTTGGACAGAGGTTGACAAAATCTTTTTTCCATGTCAGTTTCCTTCAGAAGATAATGATGTTGTGACACATTTTCTTTTGGGGGTATTGGACTTGAATGAGAGAAAGATTGATGTGTACGATTCCATATATAGTGAGCCATATGAGCAAGGAATGAAACACATTGAAATGTATGCACGCATGATCCCCCACTTGCTAAAGTTCTCACAGTTTGAGAAAAATCACAAGTCTTTTGGAAATGCATTCAACAAATTTGATATTCAGTGGCAAAGATCACCACACCAAACTGGATCATACGTGTTGTCATTTGCTATATAATTTATATGTACTTTAGATTTATTTTATTAAAGATATTGTTTAATTGACTCCATATTTTTCTTAGGACTGATTGTGGTGCATTCCTAATCAAGTATGTGGAGTTATTGATGATGGGAAAGGATGTGGAAAAATTCCAACCTGAGGACATATCAAACTTCAGAAAAGAACTTGCAGCAAATCTTTGGGCACATGGAGAGTGGAAAAGAAATTCTGGTTATGATACACCACCAAAAAATGTAGGCGACAACTATGATAGTGAAAATGAAACTTCCTGCCCAAAGGAGCTGTAGTGTAGTTGTAAAGAAAGTCAGCTGTAGTGAAATTGGTATAAAATTACTGTAAAGAATCCATATGAATTCTGAAATATCCTGTAAATTGTCACAAGGCACTTTATTTTGTTTGCATAGCATAATTTTTTGGTCACAGCTATGCTAAATTACAGTTTCAGCAGTAATATGAAGGCATCGTGTTATTAATTTCTTTATTTTTGTTAACTATTGATTTGTCCATTTTTTCACAGTTTTAAAGGGCCAATCTTTGATTAAATTGTCTTGAAGTTTTTAGAAATTCAAAGCAACACACATTGATTGTTGTAGAACTTCAGAATCTGTTAACTACATCCTTATTTGTTGAAGGATGAAAATAATATTCAAGACATATTTTTTTAAATGTGCTAAACTTCTGGAATATAGACAATAAACTGAGATTTCCAGAAGTTAAGGACATTTTAGAAATTTATGTCCTATATATTAGATTCATACTTCAAATGTTCAGGACGTTTCAAAAAATTATGTCCTGAAGTCTACTTGTACCAATCTCATTTTAAAAATAAGATGTAGCAAGCTGTGTTTAGCAAGCTGTAGATGTCAATTTTATAACTACTGATTTGTCCATTTTAAATTGCCAATTTTTTATTAAATCTGTAGAGATATAGCAAAAGATACATTGATTATTGTAGAACTTCAGGACATTATATTCATAAACGTCCTGATTTGTTGAAG
Source organism: Nicotiana tabacum (assembly GCF_000715075.1). Lineage (NCBI taxonomy): Eukaryota > Viridiplantae > Streptophyta > Magnoliopsida > Solanales > Solanaceae > Nicotiana > Nicotiana tabacum. Next base: position 76,449,902 of record NC_134091.1, read on the forward strand.
GATGAAAATAATATTCAGGACATATTTTTCTGAAATGTCCTGAACTTCTGGAAATCTAGATAATAATCTGAGATTTTCAGAAGTTAAGGACATTTTACAAATTTATGTCCTTAATATTAGATTCATACTTGAAATTTTCAGGACTTGTAAAAGATTACATCCTTAAGTTTTACTTGTACCAATCTCATTTTAAAAATAAAGATGTAGCAAGTTGCAGGCATCAAATTATATAAAGAAAAGGACTTTCTTGTTTACTTACAACAAGAATAAAATTTCATAAACAATAATTGGTCCGACAAAGGTAAATTGAACTTCCAGAAAAAGAAAAAGAAATAAAGAGCAAGTAAGTGCAAAGAAACTTTGAAAATTCAGGACATCTTTTATATAACCATCTGCTAATGTTTACTTGCTCAAATAAAAACAATCTAAATGAATCCAATTTATAGCAAAAACTTTAAAAGAGTAGATAAACATAAGTGGATATATCTATTATTCTCTATGCTTCCTTAAAAATGGATGGACTGCCGGAGAATATATACAAGATGTTCTATTATGACCAATTCTTCTGCAACGACCACGTTTGAATGTTATTTTTGATGATTCGGTAGCTGGAATATGCCTTTTCTTCTGCCTTCTACCTGGCGGGACTTTGAAATCTGGAGGTTTAATAATTTGTGACTTAACACTCTCTGGTACAATCCAAGAATCCGTATGTCCTACAGGATGTATTTATCTTTTATATATTTTCAGCCAAGATTCCTTTAAGTACCAGTCCAAGCAGAAATTGGACTTCTTGATGTTTCTCTTCTCGATAGCTGCAATTGCATGTATACATGGTAATTCATCAAATTGAAACTGAAAACAATCACATGTTCTTTTGTTTAAGTCCACCAAGAAAGTAATTTCCTTCTTCCTCAACTCTGGAACGCCATGAATCAACAGAGAAGACCTTCAAAGTTGAAAAACTATAAGTTAGTACATTATGTTAAATTATCATTAAAATAATAAGCTAAAGTAAGAACATAATACTTACATTTAAAGTAAAAGCTAAATCTATCTTTTTCTTCAATTCCTCTTCTACCAAACAAGAAACGTCATAAAAAGTTCCTTCTGCTTCATTTCTTCTTTCATAAAACCAACGTTGTAGCTTCACTTGGATGAAATCCATCATTCTTAATATAGGCAACTCCCTTACTTCTAATAGCATAGAATTCATTGACTCAACTATGTTTGTTGTGAGCATGTCATATCTTCGTCGTGGACTACAAGAACGTGCCCACCTTTCCGGTGGTTCTTCCATCAAGTAGTCAAAAGTCTTCTTATCAACTTTTGCTATATCTGACATGTATAGATCAAATTCTTTGCGCCTGTATACTCTTGCAGCACTTTGAAAAAGTTTTATGACCTCACTTTTCACTTTCCTTCGCTTTAGGTTCTGCTCCAAATGATAGATACAAATCCCATGGTGGCTTTCAGGATATACCTCTGCAATACCATGTGCAATAGATTGATGCCTGTCCGATAAAAAAATTAAATTGTCACGGCTCCCAATTGCATTGCGAAGCTCACTAAAGTACCACTCATAGGAATTGTTATTTTCAGATTCTGCAATTCCAAAGGCTAGTGGGAATATTTGGTTATTTGCATCCTTTGAAACTGAAATCATTAAAACACCACGATATTTTGACTTCAAAAAAGTTGCATCAACAGCAATCACTGGTCTACAATGATTCCAACCAGCTATTGATGATCCATATGCATAAAACATATAAAGAAACCTGAAAATACAGTTTAACAGAAGGTTAAAAATACAGGACACCAAATCCTTAATATTTTCACTGCACATATCAAAGTTAAGGACACAATGTCCTTAACATTTTCAGTGCACACATCAAAGTTAAGGAGAACTTGTCCTTAACTTTTAGAATGCACACATCATAGTTAAGGACACCATGTCCTTAACTTTTACAATGCACACATCAAAGTTAAGGACACCATGTCCTTAACATTTTCAGTGCACACATCAAAGTTAAGGACACCACGTCCTTAACACTTTCACTGCACACATCAAAGTTAAGGACACCACATCCTTAACATTTTCACTGCACACATCAAAGTTAAGGACACCATCTCGTTAACTTTTTCACTGCACACATCAAAGTTAAGGACACCATGTCCTTAACATTTTCACTGCATACAGCAAAGTTAAGGACACAATGTCCTTAACTTTTTCACTGTACACATCAAAGTTAAGGATACCATGTCCTTAACTTTTTCACTGCACACATCAAAGTTAAGGACACCATCTCGTTAACTTTTTCACTGCACACATCAAAGTTAAGGACACCATGTCCTTAATATTTTCACCGCACACAGCAAAGTTAAGGACACAATGTCCTTAACTTTTTCACTGCACACATCAAAGTTAAGGACACCATGTCCTTAACTTTTACAATGCACACATCAAAGTTAAGGACACCATGTCCTTAAGTTTTTCACTACACACATCCAAGTTAAGAACACCATGTCCTTAACTTTTTTACTGCACACATCCAAGTTAAGGACACCATGTCCTTAATATTTTTACTGCACACATCAAAGTTAAGGACACCATGTCCTTAACATTTTTACTGCACACATCAAAGTTAAGGACACCATATCCTTAACTTTTTTATTGCACACATCCAAGTTAAGGACACTATGTCCTTAGCTTTTTTACTGCACACATCAAAGTTAAGGACACCATGTCCTTAACATTTTCAGTGCACGCATCCAAGTTAAGGATACCATGTCCTAAAGTTTATAAAACAGACTAATAAAAATCTTTTTGATTGTTTACCTGTTGTTGTCGTCTATCTTTATGTTAGTGTATGTTCCCGGATTTTTACTTTTCATCATATACAAGTATGAAGACAATAATTCATAATTCTCTTCAGGAGTTCCTCTTATTAAAGCTGAAGCACGCTGAATAGCACGCCACGCCTTGTGATAACCAATGTCTAGTCCATGCAATTTTTGCATTTCTGCCATGACAAAGGCTGGTGTAACTTCAAACATTGGGTCTCGAAGATTGTCGATAATGTAACCACTAATCAACTTTGAAGTTGCATGCCTTTGATCAGCTTTCATAGTGTTAACTGAGCAGTCATGATTTTTCTCAATCTTTACTATCTTGAATAGTGTTGAATCTTTAATTCTGAAAGCACGCACACACCACCCACACCTATCATCATTGCATTTCAACGAATATCTTGTTGAGCTTGATCTAACAACCTTGAATTCAAAATGTCCTTTAATTGCTATATTGGAAAAACAGTTAATTATACTCTTCTTTTTGTCAAATATTGATCCCACTTTTATTTCATCCAACGAAGCATTTTCTCTTAATATCGTAGTTGGGGATTCTTTTTGTTTTGAGTTTGAGCTTTGTCTAGTTAGTTGAGTAAAGGTTTTTTCAGCAATTTCTTCTATTACTGGTGCACTCTCTAAGACTTGAATACCCAAAGCTTGTTCGTTGTCAATCTCTATAATGCTTTGTCCTTCTAATTGAATAGAATCAAATGTTTGAAACACCTATTTAATTATTGGTTGAGCTTCAACCACATCTATTTCCATTATCTGTTGGCATTTGTCTTGATTGTCTTGTTGAGTTTCTGTATTGACATGTTCAAAGGTGCTTGTAGAATCAAAAACTCTTTCCGAAATATCAACAATGAAACGACAGCCCTTGCTTGTTCCCAGATTGATATCAAACCATATCATTGCTTCAAACTTGTCTCTATCCAATTCAATAACTTCAAAGACCTGGTTAATGAAATCTTCAAATCGAATTGCCTCAGGTACTAGAACAAGCTTTGTTTGATGATCAAGATACTTATAGTCTGCAGTCCATCTACCATTAAAAGCAATTATAATACATATTGTATCCATCCTGCAAGTCAAGAAAATGAGAAATTCAGGACATATTTATACAACAATCGTGAAGTTAAGGACAAGATATACTAAACTTTATCAATACAAGTTGCAAAATACAGGACACTATGTCCTTAATATTTAGAACAACAGTCATAAAGTTAAGGATATCATGTCCTAAACTTTATCAATACAAGTTGCAAATACAGGACACTATGTCCTTAATATTTACATAGTAGTCATGAACTTAAGGACATCATGTCCTAAACTTTATTAGTATAGGTTGCAAAAATAGGACACTATGTCCTTAATTTTTACATAGTAGTCATGAAATTAAGGACATCATGTCCTAAACTTTATCAGTACAAGTTACAAAAATAGGACACTATGTCCTTAACTTTGATGTGTGCAGTCAAAATGTTAAGGACATGGTGTCCTTAACTTGGATGTGTGCATTGTAAAAGTTAAGGACAATTGTAAAAGTTAAGGACAAGCTGTCCTTAACTTCGATGTGTGCATTATAAAAGATAAGGACAAGCTGTCCTTAACTTTGATGTGTGCAATGAAAAAGTTAAGGACATTGTGTCCTTAATATTTAGAACAACAGTCATGAAGTTAAGGACATCGTGTCCTTAACTTTATTAGTATAGGTTGCAAAAATAGGACACTATGTCCTTAATTTTTACACAGTAGTCATGAAATTAAGGACATCATGTCCTAAACTTTATTAGTACAAGTTGCAAAAACAGGACACTATGTCCTTAACTTTGATGTGTGCAGTCAAAATGTTAAGGACATGGTATCCTTAACTTGGATGTGTGCATTGTAAAAGTTAAGGACATGATGTCCTTAACTTTGATGTGTGTATTGTAAAAGTTAAGGACAAGCTGTCCTTAACTTTGATGTGTGTATTGTAAAAGATAAGGACAAGCTGTCCTTATCTTTGATGTGTGCAGTGAAAAAGTTAAGGACATTGTGTCCTTAACTTTACTGTGTGCAGTGAAAATATTAAGGACATGGTGTCCTTAATATTTAGAACAACAGTCATGAAGTTAAGGACATCGTATCCTTAACTTTATTAATACAATTTGCAAATACAGGACACTATGTCCTTAATATTTAGAACAACAGTCATGAAGTTAAGGACATCGTGTCCTTAACTTTATTAATACAAGTTGTAAAATACAGGACACTTTATCTTTAATATTTTTTAGAACAACAATCATGTTAAGGACACCAAATCCTTAACATTATGTCCTCAATATTTACAGAACAATCACATAGTTAAGGACGCGATGTCCTTAACGTTATCAATACAGAAAAGAAAAAAAATTAAATTCCTAGCATCTTATTCTTCAGTAACGAAATAAAAATCCACACCAACACACAAAAGCATATAGAGATATCTAAAACTTTAGAACTTACTGTAATTTATGGTGAATTTTGGCCGAGAAAGTTGAATTCTGAACTTAGACAAAAAGTTTGAAATCGGAAGAGAAGCTTCTGGAATTTTGGACGATCACAACAATTCTCTGCAAGTAAGTTTGCACGTAAGTTTGAGCTGCTGCTGATCGTGAATAAGGAGCGTATGTATCAACGATATCCTATATAGCAGAAGGGTATTTTCGTCCGGACGGATAAAAATTTATTAAAACAGTGGCTAAAGACTAAATACATTTAAAACAGTGACTTAAAAGTAAATACATGTGTTATTACTGGCTATATGTGTACATCGCCCTTTGAATGTTAATGTGCATGGGCTAAAATAGAACACGTGGAGTATAAAAAAGCAGGTCCTTGAATTCGAGTTCGGCGTTTTTTGAACGCGGAAAGTTGTCGGTGACCATCCTATCACACAATAGTCCCCTCTCTCTCTCTACTGTTGACTTTTAGTTTTTAAATAAAAAGCTAGAGGAGTCCTCTATTCCCTATATGACTAATATTATTGATTATTATGAGTTCTACCCCTGTTACTTCTATAAATTCACAATCTTTTCCTCAAATTGACTCCAACTACAAGTCAACTTTGTCTAAAGGGCAAAAAGAAAAACTTACAGAATTTCTAAAAGATGTTGCACATAGTACTTTCTTGCTTGCTTAGAAAACGGACTGAGAACTTGCATATATATCTTTTTAGCTTATGCATAGAGACTAAAGAAACTATTTTATTTGGGAATTTTTTCAAGTGAAAAAGAAGAGTTAATCTCTAAGATAATTATTCAATTAATAGAAATTGTGTAAGAGGGTTTTTTTTTAGTAATAGAAAAGTTGCTCAACTAATGAAAATTTTGTCAAAAAATCACTTCTTTTGTTCTTTTGTAACAACAAAGTAACTCTCTATTTTTATTATTTCACCTACAAAGCCACTCTACACATTTAGGCACTCTACACATTTAGGTAATAATTTCGCCGGCTTTAGTTGATGTGATAATTTTTATCAAGCCAAAATTTTAGAAATAAAATATCACCTATTATATCTGTTTTATTCATCCGCTCCAATGATTTGATCTGATATAATTATATGGATCAAATATATAATAGAGGACCCCTTTTTATTTTACTAATCGATGAATTTAGTGTTTCTTCTCTCAGGAAGTGATTTAGGATTTTTTCTCAGTCTAGTCCAAAATTTTACTTTTGAAGGTTCCTTGATTTTTCTCCTCGATCATCTATTAAATTCCATCTTCAAAAAAAAAAATGAACTAGACTGAAAAAAGTCCTAGATCGCCTTGACTAAGAGAAGAAATGATGAAGCCATCGATTAGTAAAATGAAAAGGAATCCTCTAATATATTATTGACCTTTATAATTGTAGTAGGTAGGAGCATTAGAGCGGGTCAATAGAATGGTTAATTAAATTGGGTGGCTTCTTATTTTTAAAAATAATTGTTACATCAACTAAAGCCACCAGAATTATTACTTATTACCTGAAGGTATAGAGTGACTTTGTAGGTGAAATAAAAAATAATTTATTTTTTTGTTATAAAACAAAAAAAAGTGATTTTTTACACAATAATTATATTAACTGAGTAACTTTTTCTATTACAAAATAGGAAAAAAATAACTTTCTTTCACAATTTTTATTAATTGAGTAATCGTTTAAGAAATAACTCAGAACCGTTCGAAATAGAAAAAATAAAATTTTATCAATGTTTAAAGGTGTTTTGAGAAAGAACATTTCGTGATGGGAAGAATATCATTTTATTAGAGTTCCGAGGGAACATAAATAACCAAAGGTGATTAACCCCTAAGTTACCCACCTAAGCACAAAAAACAGGCTTGTTTTCAAAGAAAATTGTTTTCATCTAAAGGAAATCTTAAAAGTTGGAAATCGGTGGAAATTCAAATAAATTAATTTTCGTTCGTTAAAATTTCTAAAAAGTATTGGTTTCTAATCCTTTAGATTTAGACCTTTTGGATAGGTTTTTAAGTCAAAAGATAAAATTGAAATATCTTGACTATCTTGGAGAGTTGAAACGAGATTAAGAACTAAATGATCATAAATATAGTAATCAATAACTACCAATATATTGAGCATTAAAAACATTACTTGCATACAGACCCTTCATTTATGTATTAAAAGAAAAGAACCCAAAATATTGAGACTCTTGATAGTTGATACCTTAACTTTGCACAATAACTATATCCAATTGGCTAATAGAGTACATTAAATTACCTACCAAGTTAATTTTTCTTGGTTGTTTAAAATATTTTGATTTATTATAATTCATTTTACGTTTAAATTTTAAAAATTTCCTTTTTCTTTTAAACTCCGAATTCACTCAAACAACTTCATATAAATTGAGACAAAAAGAATAATTAATAACTCTTTTCTTCCCTAAAGTCCAACCTTGTTAAATTATTTCATACTCAAATTCTTTTATACAACATGTAAATGGCTCTCTCTCTTTGTATAGATTTAGTTTATATTCACTAATAATGAAAAAATTTACATTGTTAGTGTAGTTTTTCACTTTGCAAGCAAAGTGATAATGCTCATCAATAAATTCACTTGCAATAACCTAATAAGTTGTCTGATTGAGTTAAATTTAATTACACCACACTACGTAGAACTTAATTCTTTTTCTTTTTCGTGGGAAAAGGTGTGTTGTTGCAATATATGAAATTTCATAGGCTAGCCTTGTAATTTGAGTTGAACTACTCCTATTATTCTTTTATTTATATTGTAGAAATTAGAAAATTATAGAAAAAACAAATACTAGTACTAGTAAAATAAAATAAGAAAAAGAGATTCTTGAAAAGCCGATGCGAAGAGTCATAAGAATCACAATTAGCCTTTAGCCATCATCATCCTTATTCCTTTTCCCATTCACTCTCTCTTCACATTTTTTTTCTTCTTCTTTTTCCTCAACGAGATCGGCAACGCAATCTACCAGATCTGACACCCTTTTCATCATTCTCGTCCCCTATTTCTTGTATGCGGCACATAATTCATCTACTATTGAATCTGAATGTGTAGATTGAGTTTTTGTTAGTTTTTTGGATTTATTTATTTATTTATTGGTGGGTTGTAATTCGGGAGATTTTTGGGTTATGGAAAGGAGAGTGAATGGAGGAGGGGATTATAGTCATAATCTGACATCCTCTTCAAGTTATATACAACACCCAGTTTCCAAATTCGATACCCTTGCTGGTGTTGCTATCAGATATGGCGTTGAGGTAAATTTAATACTACCTTTTTACTTAATCTGATTTCATTCTTTTTTCTCTCTTCTGATTATTGAGTTGAATGCATTTTTCATCCTATAGAGTAGTTTATGTACAGACAATTAATGTTGGTTTTGGTAGTTATGTACATTGCATTACTAAAACTGAACCTGTGATCGAAAGCAATTTATGAACTCCCTTTCCCACTTTACTAGTATTTCTTCAACAGCTTATATATAACCCAAACACACACACACACACACACACACTAGTTTTTACCCTGACCTATTTGCACAGTATAGTTTTTCAGCGAAGGGGATTCACTTCAATTCCAAACTAGCTCCGCCACTGTCTTCTAGTGGCGTGACAAATTTTGCGAATGCCTTTTACCTTTTGAAACCTAATGTTAGGATGGCTAAAGGGTTGATTCTTGAAACTTTGTAACTGATTCCATGCAGTAATGTGCTAAAGCGACCCGTTGTTTTTTTGTGAATTTGTGTTTGCTTTGGTTTTTATGTGAAGCAAGGTGCATCACTCCCTGCTTATATCATTTTGCTATTGGGGATTGTTTATGTGAAGTGGATGATGATTTTATGTTGTTGCATGTGGCAGGTGGCTGATATTAAAAGGATAAATGGCCTGGTATCAGATCTCCAAATGTTTGCTCTAAAAACACTTCATATACCATTACCTGGGAGGCATCCCCCATCTCCAGTCTTATCAAATGGTCAAGACACACAAGGGTATTGCCCAAAAATTTTCTGTCATAAATCATAATGTTTCTTTCCTTCCTCTTTCAACTAGGCTATTGATAACATAAGACTTTCCTGTCTAAGGAACTATAATTTATGTTTTGCATTTCTGGTTTAGATGTGTGTTTTATTACTTGTTTATGCATGACCAATTGCTATTATAAAATCTATGTTAATTGTTTGTTTTCACTGCATACTGGTATGGAATCCGTATACTTCCTCTATTTTGTATTGTGCCCAGCTGAGATGAGGTCCAAAGTTCATGGCTTTCAGTTACTTGCTGCACTCCGGTTAATATAGTTCATGAAAATTTCTTCCAAAAATCGAGCTGCACAAAGTTTTAGTTTTCGTGACATTTACGGTGAAATCATTGATGTTCCCCTCCGCCAAATTATATTTACTCCCTATTTGTTAGTTTAATACTTTATCCATCTACATATTATTATTTATGTTTGTGCTTTAATCTCTAGCTACTCGAACCATCTCTTATTGGTCCTGTGTTGTATATTGAGGTCAACCGACCTTTATTTGCTTCTGAATTTATACCGGGCGTGCTTGGTCTAGGTTTTGTTTGATGAACCCCGTGAAAGTGTAAAGCTAACAAATTAGAACTCTTCCATACACTTGCACTAATGGACTGTGTTTTGGTGTTCAAAGATTGTGGTTTCAATCAGTTTCCTGAAAAATAGTAAATAGTACTAGCCAGCATTATTTGACGGTGAAATCATTGATGTTCCCCTCCGCCAAATTATATTTACTCCCTATTTGTTAGTTTAATACTTTATCCATCTACATATTATTATTTATGTTTGTGCTTTAATCTCTAGCTACTCGAACCATCTCTTATTGGTCCTGTGTTGTATATTGAGGTCAACCGACCTTTATTTGCTTCTGAATTTATACCGGGCGTGCTTGGTCTAGGTTTTGTTTGATGAACCCCGTGAAAGTGTAAAGCTAACAAATTAGAACTCTTCCATACACTTGCACTAATGGACTGTGTTTTGGTGTTCAAAGATTGTGGTTTCAATCAGTTTCCTGAAAAATAGTAAATAGTACTAGCCAGCATTATTTGACACTAGCTGTAGAAATAAGTAGAGATAGGGTGGCAAAGAAACCAAGCTGTTCATGAATGATTACTTCGGCTCATTTTTTCTTTTTGATAATTGAGATCAGCTTGATGTACTTAGATTTATTTATTGATGATTCATGCTTAATAAGTGTTTTTGTGAGTGATTGTTTTACGTGATGTTCTCATGGCCTTAGTTTTAAAGAGAATAGCAGAGATTCATATCAATTACAAAGAGAATGCTTTTATTTTTTCCTGTTTCAAGATTGATAAGCTTACTTGGGTTGTCGTACGAGATGTTTCTTGCACTTATAACTGTTGTCATTCACCTTCACAAGTTCAGTTAGTTCTTCCCTCGATTTAGGAAATATCCATACTGAAGGGGGAATTGCGTTCTTACATGGGATATTTCTTAAAGTTTGGAATTAGTGTCTTACATGGGACATCTCTTAAAAACATGTTATATGTGTCATCTATCAACTAGAGGCAGATGGAATTAGGGCCCTGAGAAAATGTAGGGAACTTGTTCTGTGCGGTTTCAGGTTAGGAATTCAAAGTCACTAAAATATAAACACTATATGATAATGAGAGATCATAGGAATTTATCACTAATCTGACCTAGACAAGTTGAGGGGAGAACCTGAACTGTGTCTGAAGCTCATGCTTTTGAACTTACAAGTTTCAGCAGAACTGTTATATGTACCTGTTGAAGTTACGCGTATGAGGATTGCTTAGTTTTATTAAGTTGATTTACCTCTGCATTGTGTATTTGTAGAACTGTGTAACTACATGCAAAGTTGATTTTATTTATTTGGCTTATTCAACGCGAAAAACCCTGAAACCTTCTTTCAAATATGCAAAGCTTGTCCCTTGGTTCTTTTACCTTTTCACCCTATGATTTGCAACAGTGGCTAAGTGTGACTTATTTCTTTTCAGACCTAGCTGCTCTGAACAGACCTCTTCAAGCCGTCGACACTCTGATTTATTCGATTCGTTTCAGTCCCTGAAACTGAAATGCTCTCCCCAGTCAAAAGTTTCGCCAGCCATGAGCAGCTTACAAGGTTATTATGGGCTTAAACAACCAGATCAGAAACATGCATCTGAAGGATTTGAAATGGCAGTGTATCGAAAGGGAGGATCACATTATCTGGAAGACGGCCCATTTGTCAAATCCTCTCCTCTTTCAAATCCACCACTTAGTCTGCAGAGAAAATCTAAAAGCGTAGCTAATGGTTTTATGTCAGAGAATGGAGTTCCTGCCAATCATCCATCTACACAAGACAACAGAGACAATGGTTCAGATAGATGGTTTGAGAAATTAGTGAGAAGGCGTCAAAAGTCGGAGACTGATTTCACACGTACCCCAGAAATGCTGTTGAAGGAAGATAACAGCAACAGTGGCTGGTTTTCAGCTGTCGGCAGCAAGGGCTTAGCTTTGAGACCCAAGTCAGCTAATCGAGCTCTCTCTGGAGCGGATGCTGAAGCAAGTTCAATAAGTCCTATTCCTATTGGCTTGGGGGATTCTTTCCTAAATGACAGTGCATCCATAGTTAGGAAGTCATCAAGTACATCAAATTTGCAGGATTCAGATAGCGGTACATTGTCTTCCCTGTGGAATTTGAAGCCAGATTTTCAAGCAATTTCTACTGCAGCCATTACTAAGCCAATCTTTGATGGCCTACCTAAACCAATTACAGGTCGAAGAAACAAGACTGCACTCGATTAGCTTATTCTTTCTAGATAACCTTTTTACAAGTTCCTTTCTTAAATACTTTAGACGGAGCATCCTCCGGTGAAGTGGTAACTGGAGAGCTGAAGATAGAAGCAAACACTTTGGTCGCTTCCTTTGGTTTATCAATTTTGATTGGCACATGTTCATATCTTCAATTTGTGAAGTGAACTGGTCTCAGAAGTTGAAGAGTTATAGCAGCACCAAACTTAGCAGCAATATATACGTTTATAGTCAAAATTTGCATTGTGCAAATTGCGACTCACAGCATATGTATATTAGGCATTTAAGTTCATTGATCTGAAATGGGGAGAAAGGATATTGTTCATACCTATATTATATATTCCCTGCATTATTTCACATGGTTTGTGTTTTATTTCATCCCTTATGCTTCAGGAGTGGAGATTGATAATTATTTTACGTTGAATTGCTAATTTTTTTTCAATAAGGAGCCTCAATTTTTCCATGAAGTTGTACTTCCGAAATTGTGTTGCAGTTAATTAAGGATTTGTCCCTTGAGAATGTGGGGCAGTGTCCCACTTTCATGTTTCGCGTGATGAAGACGACCAGTGGTGTTGGGTCGAAGCTCCAATAGATAGCCGCTCCCTTTATCAGATTATCGTAAGTATTTTACATTTTCTTCTGTAATACGATGATTTATCCTTTTCAATGACAGCGATTTTCCCTTTATCACAACTCCTCATTGGTTGTTTTCTGTCACCTTTCGCTTTCTCCTTTTTTTTTTTCCATTTAATTCTCATTGATACCCAACTAATTCCTTTACAGCTAGTGTATTTCTTTAGAATCCTCTGTTATAATTATAACAATCATTAAATCATGTTGTCCAACCGCTAATGTTTATAGCTCGAAAAGTCATACCAGGTAAGGAAAACAAAGCAAAGGCTGCTTCAAACCTGTTTCATTCCTTCATTTGTGCTGCAAAATTCATCAACTTGGAAATGAAGTGTTTGACTCAAAATAGTCAGATGATTTAATGATGGAAGAACGTAAGCACAAGAGGAGTTTAAGCGAAACCGAAGCAGTTGAGTTCCCATGGTCAACGTTTTAAATTTTTTTATCTCCTACTTCTTCCGGCCAAAAAAGCCAAGTAAAAAGAAAGGAGAAGACGACTTGAATAATTTTAGACATATAGGCGGTATAGCCCTTAAATTACACGAAATTTTAACTAATTCGATTCATTACCATTACGTCATCAATATTATTCAACTCTAACAAATTTCTTACTCCAATATCATTCATATGCATAATACATATCTCATCAAGATCCTCCCAAGCCTCAAGATTGTTACTACAATTAATACTGATGTGTGTATCCTTAAGTTACTTTCCAGGAAAAATGCTAGGAGTAGTTCCTTACTATTATTATTTTTGGTTGAGAAAGCTCAATACGAGAATAAAACAAAAGTGCTTGAAGAGGTGCCTACCACGTCGATTTCTTGAAATTAAGGTTGCTTCCCACGTCTTTATTTCCTGTGAAATAGACGCAAGAAGACTAGCGACGATTTTTAGTAACAGTCGACACTTCGCTTACAACTCCAGAAAATCAAACGGAAAAAAGACCAACTTTTAACTTTTGCTGTATACTTTTACTTTTTCCTTCTTCATATTTCACAGGGGTTTGTATTTAAACTTACAAAGCGTAGCTTCTATTTAGTTCAAGTACCCACTCTCCAATGTAGATGATTAAGCACTAAAAGTAAAAAGGTCAGATCCGGCTTCTGTAGTCCTCGAGAAGGTCAATGCTGAAAACTGAATCTCATAGGGAAATGCTAAACAAATGTAGCCACTCTCAAAATAATAACAAAACAAAAAAAAATGTTTTACACAGTATATATATATATATATATATATATATATATTATCCAATAGGTAAAGGGATATTAAACGATACAGATATTGCATAAAGCACTGTGGCTCAAGCCTACATGTTAGTAGGATAATACTTATTGGTCTTCTGTGCTTTCCGTTTTTCTTTTCTTTTTGAGTAAGAAATGCAGACTAGGGCAACAATGAACACAAAATAGCAGCTACCTAGATTTGAAATGCTTTCACAAAAATATTTGGATATATTATGCAGCATTTTACAATCATAATCATTATAAGGTAAAATACCCATAATTTATTTGCTTCAGCTTAGAACACAAGAGGTAGAAAACGTCCATACCACCTTGTCTCTATGAACGAATGGCTCTGTTAGAAGGGGCGTTATTCCGCGTCCATTCGAGCATGTTAATCTGGGTCCAAGCAGCCATCTTGATTGTTCACCTCAGCTCCAACACTTCACAATGTATTATTATTATTATAAATTTTTAAAAAAACATATAGAAAACAAATTTCCTACAATTTCGGTTTTTTTTTGGCCTTTATTTCACATAACCCAAAAAATTTCTTAAGTAGGTCAACACAGATCAATTAGCAATTTGCTTTCACCTCTACCTTCTCCCTCAACGTTTCTCCTTTCTCAACTCTCTTGTGGCATTCCCTTCATCCTTACCAGAACTCAAGCACAGATCATAAGTTAAACGCTCAGCACTAAACAGCAGTGAGTGAATCAGTGCACTTCAAAATTTAACAAACATAACCCAAAAGTTACCATGGTCTCAATGAATAACATCCTAAAGTGATTGATTATATAATAATCATGAATACTTCAGATGCAAACTCCCGAATACAACATCACTGTTTAGACATGTACGCTAGTCAACATCCATAAGCAGTTGCAGATAATGAAAGCTCAGATGTGTAAGATTAATATCCATAGCACAAAATCACTGCTTAAAGGTCCCAAAAAGAAAAACCACTAAAGCAGATTGCTCAATGTCAATTGGTCAATCAACAACATAGAAGTGCAAATATTTGCCAGGTGGAAAAGACGAAATATTCTGGATATCCTATTTATATAATATTTCAAATTATTTACAGAATTACCTTTTTTCTCCAAAATTTTAACTCCATTCGATGACAGATATACATGAAAATTTTACATAAGCAGTACTTTCTTGGTCAAACTATCAACTCTTCTTACTTTAAAGAAGCTACCAGTGTCATATGAACTGCAAATGCTCTTTCACAAAAATGATCGCCATTTTGTGGTGAAAGGACAAAAAGGGAAGCAGTATCACTGCTACAGTTCAGGGATCTGACTACACAATTTACCTCATAATTTTGCAGCAGAAATCTGCCAGGATCAATCAAACCTTATTTGAGTACCGCTGACCAATAAAGGGCTACAATGTTGCATTCTGACTAGCTACCTTCTGTAAATACCTGAAACAATTGACATTTGCTGACAAAATCACTCTCAAATTAGATGATCTCCATCATGTAAACACAATAAGAGATATATTTCTAGCGTTGCAAAAACACCAAGAGGGAAAAAAGGAAAATTAGGAACAAGAATCACACAAGTCAGGAAACCAATTTAAGAAAAAGAACTTTTAGATCTTCCTTAGGAAGCATACACAAGTCACTTGTACAAAGAACAAATAAAAATCGCTATAACTAGTTACTCTAATAGCATTCCCTTTAAGGGAGTTTCATTAAAACGTGCTGCAATTGCTGAAATACAATTGTACAGAAGTAGCGCACATGACTTCTGTCAACACTTCCTATCCAAGGGATTATCAAACACATTCCAGTATAGAAGGCTTATAATGTTATGCCTTGAAAACAGTTCTTTTTGGGTGATAAACAATGTTTCTCAAGGAAATTATGTAGCCAAGAGAGAGATCAGTAAAAAAAACTCAAAACCTATCAAACATTTCACATCAAAAGGCTGTTTGATAGTATTATCTCAACAAGCAATAAAGGAGGATGGAGAGATAGAGGTGATAGAATCTATTTCCTAAATTTTGAACACATTACACCTCCCATCCATGGGCCAATATTGAATAGCTGTTTACAAATGCATCAATCAATAGACAGGAATCTTCGGCCCTAGCTAACTACCAGGACTAAGATACAATGTGATCAAACATAAGATCTATAGGCATTGGACGATTTCAATATGAGCTGCAGTTTGATATTCGGAAAAAGGTCATATTTGCCACTGTAGTATTAAATATTAGTTATATATACCTTCCGTTATAACCAAATACTCAATCAGATGTGAATGAATGAAAGAGATTTGTGCCTTTTTATTGTCTAAGTCTAATGCAAAATGGTCTCTAAAAGGTAACAAAATTAAGCATTACTTTTCATTCTTTTCAGTTGTTCTACATGTTTCAGGCAAGTTCAAGTTACACGTCTAACAGAAGAGAACTAGTTCTCTTAGAAAAAGAGCAATACTTGTCAAAGTACAAAATAAGATGATATTAGATGCCATCCCTCTCAGGCTAAACTTCATTCAATTTTGAGAACAGGGGCAAAGATTCCATCAACAACATGCTTCAAGCATTCTCCATTCTAGTTTGGATTTTCCTCAAACAAGGACCCCATTATTGCTAACCCTCCTCTCTAAGAAGCAAAAAACAACTATAGTCATCCTTTCTTTCTCTTAAGAGTCTGGTCGTCTTTGGGCCTTTCCGGCATATCCAGGAGGGGAAAGGGGTCTCTTGGTTTTTCTTTTTGGGTCTCGTTGATGGATTTTTGGTTCCGGGAAGATGGGTTATTTCTAAGGGTATGGGTTGGCTAATCACCCGGATTAACAGATGACCTCCATGTGTTATTTTGAAGGTGGATCCAAGTTTTCCGTTAGTGGGAGCCGGGAGGGGTATTTGTGTTCAAAAGTGTAATGACGAGGGTAATTAACGTCGAGTATATATAACTAATATTAAATAGTACAAGGGTAAATATGACCCTTCCCGTTTAACATTTATATAGAACCTAGGCTCTCAAGCTGAAAGCATGCAACCCCACAAAACACCGTAATAATCATTTTGTAACACTAACACATCACACATCATTTGATACACAACATGACACGGACATACACACTGAGATAGCCTTTATTATGTTACATCACAAACCCAAATCTTACAGAGACAATACGACACACCCTATGTCATGATTTTACCATGCAATATTAACAAATTTCCACCCCAATAATAAAAGCGAGTGAATCATTGGGCCTATCTCACATAACGAGTCATACAAGGGCGAAGTTCATTTTGGGGCATAGCCCAAAGCAACTTCAAACTCCACATGAAAAATATTTCAAGAGTGTCCAAGTGTTAGGATGCTGAGAAAAGTACAGCAACGAGAAGTTCTGACAGATGAAACTAAATCAGCAAAGTTACTACTAGACCAGCCCATTATTCTATACATTCCAAGACATCATTTTTTAAACTGAGCGAACACGTCAAGAAGTTCATCGTTTCCTACTAAAGCAAACTTTGTCTCATGCCCCAATAAACCCATGCACAACACAACTTTAAACTAGAGCAGAACAAAATCTTAAGGCACCTATGAGATTAAAAAAGGCTTACGGTGCCTACTGAAACACACAAGTAGGTCTCTTTCATTAGCCAGGACCTGCAATTTGTTGCTTGAAGCAACAACTAATTTCATGCACTATGCTGCTCCGCAAACAATAATAGATACTTCTATACCAAATTAAGGACTTCTGCACCAAATCTTACCCATGAAAATAAACATACACAGCAAAATATGCATGCTCAAGAAGCACGTTAAAATTTTGATGTGTTTCCAATAGCTGTGCTGCATCTGCTTACACAAGTAAGGGCATGGCTGACATGCTCCCTCAGTGATACTAACTTAAACTTTTCCACAGAGCACATGTAGATATTAGAGAAAGTTAACAAGCTCTTTTGCCAACTGAATATTGAATGGTACTTTTCCATCTAGCTTCACACACATCTTCCCTTCATATACACATTTGAATATAAATGCTAAAAAGCACATCTCTTTCAGAGTTCCCACACCAAAATGTTGTTATTTCACTTAGAGGTCGTTTGGTTGAAGGGATTAGGAAAAACAGTCCCGGAATAAAATCTCACATAAAATAATACAATATTTGGTTGGATGGATTAAGAAAATAATTTCTGCATAACTAATGCAGCGTTTGGTTGGCGTATAAAAAAAAATCCCTATACAACTAATGCAACGTTTGAGTGGTGGTAATAAATAATACTCCCTCCGTCCCAAATTACGTGTGACTCTTTCTTCTTTGGTTAGTCCCAAAAGAATGACACCTCTCTATATTTAGTAACAATTTAACTTTAAAATCTCCACTTTATCCATAATGAGATGATTTATACCCACACAAATATCTATAGCTCATTTTAAACCACAAGTTTCAAAAGTCTTCCTTCCTATCTTAAAACTCGGTGCCCAGTCAAACACCGTCAAATAAATTGGGACGAAAGGAGTACACGCATAAGTTATTTGAGAATCTAGGTATTATTTTATGTGGAGTATAATGTGAAATAAAATTACGTGTATCAGCAATGCAGCAATGCAGAGACAAAAGTATTGAAAGAAAAAAATACCTTACCAAAAAAACAAAAAAAAAAAGGTATTGAAAGACAAAAATGCTCTTAAAATAGATAATCTTTAATTATTCACTGCATAACAATCCCGACAATATTATTCGCAGTACAACAAACATATCCCTGCGTAATTATATTAGCATAACTAGCAGGTGAACCAACCCCTTAAGAGTTGTTGGGATTTCATTGAAATTCCATGTTTCAATAAAAAATGGAAGATATGATTTCGGGTGCTGTAGTCCAGGTTTGGTTCTTACCATCCCCATAAGCCTGAAAGAACCCAGTTTTACTTCCATTTTTGTGAGTCTCAATCCACACCATGCTCCATACCCAATTTCAAAATAAAATACTTAATTTCAGAATTATCAAAGTTTGTAATATTAGTATTTTTTATTGATGCCTAATTTACTCTGTAATGACCTAACCAATTACTCTAATCTTTACCTGGTTCAAACAAGTCAAAATACATTAATAGTATTTATTTTTAAATGGAACAAATAATACTCTTAAACAAAAGGCCACCGGTATTTTGTTAGGCACCATCCCTAATCCCATGGCATGAGAAGTATTCCTACTACAACCTGCAATCAAACACCCCTCTTAATTCCAGTAAAATGAAGGCTAGAGATGTCTCTGTTTAGATCCTCCACTTGCAAATAATTGCTAACAGTAAAGCCTGAACCTAAACAACCAAGAAGCTGCAATCTCAATTAGACTAAATCACAAACTTGCAAGAATCAGAACCAAATAAAAGTGCCAATTTAGCAAACATATCCATTTTCCTCCAAGTTTGGGCTTGAGGTAAGGTTGATTGATAACAATTCTCCTCGAAAATCTAGGCTGCATATAAAAGATATGGGGTCTCTCGAGAGAAACTCCAACTTCTCTCTAGAATCTGGGAAAAGAGAAAATATAACATTCACAGGTGCTCTGGCTTGGCCGGCTCTTGAAATTGAAGCCAACAGTAGGAAATTGGATGCATGCAAAGAACCACGTTTCGACTTTCACACAAACACATACAAAGAAGGAAGAAATTCTTGAGTACTTGTCTGGTTGGGAGCTTTTGTAAAGTGTGTCGGCTCTCCAGAAGCAGTCAGAAATCGGGCGGCAGTAGGTTGGGGTTTAAACACTGGGTTGAAGGTGTCTCCTTTAGGTGATACCAGATTTCTTTTCAGACTTCAAAAGTGAACAACAAGCTACTCGGGGTCTGAATAAAGGTCGGGGGGGGGGGGGGGGGTAATAACATAAGTTTTTTTTTTTTTTTTTAATGTTGTGCATAGTTTGGCAAAAATGAGGACACTCTTGCAAAAGCACCAATTACCACAAGATAGGATTGACGAAATCTCCCCTGAAAACCATGAGTAGAACAATAAATGATAATCACCCCTAAACCACCAAGGCATATCACATCTGTTAACCATCAAAATTCACAGGATACCCAAATAGAAGATGCTTTCTTGTGGAAGGATAATGTAATTGTCAGCAAATGTGTGCCACTAGCAACAAATTAATGCTAAACCAATCAAAAACTGTTATCTTCTTGTATGTGGATGAAACTATAGAGGTAGGTAAAGTATTTTGATAAGAACAATCTTTATGCAGCATCTTCTTTGTGAATCCTGGAAGAAAAGTATTTGAAAGAATAGAACCCACATTCTTGAAGGCTCCAATAGGGGTTTCAAGAACAAGAACAAGGTGGTTTTGGTGATCCCGCTTCAACCAGCGAAAAGTGGCAAATCTCATACTTATTATAAACCATGCTCTCTCTCTAACCGACATGCAGAGAAAACATATCCAAGTATACTAATGTGTTCAGAATAAGTGGATCTGGGAGCCAACAGAACAAGAGGCACAATCATTCTCTGAAACATTTGTATGTGTGATTATAGGAGCTTAGTCACTCAAAACTGTCTTTTAAACCCTATGCTGAGACCACCTTTTCTTGATGCCATTTCTACTCACCCTACTCTAATTTAACTGCTACAACGTATTACACATTAAGAAACCTGCGCAAATAACACTACACCATAAAAAGAAAGAGGGGAAACACTAGATAAAAAGCGTTGAGGCATCGGTTTGATTTGAGCTTCTAAGACCAGAATTCTTTCTAGACTAGACTGCACCACAGTAACTTAATTGGACTTGAAATGCTTTCTCTTAATTTCAATGTTCATAAAGTTACATGATTTAATTCCATTGGTTCGCCCAGAATGTTCTAAGTATTAATAGTGCTACCAGATCCATACTTCACAATAGGTTGAAATGGAGCCTGTAATTTTTGACATTCCATCAACTATGCAATAAAATTGAGAACAGTTAAGTACTTTGCAATTTCTGTCACATCCAGCAGTTTTAAGAACAAGACCAGCCAATACTATGAATGATTTGAATGCCAAATAACATCAGTTTCAAGGCAGTGCCAAATGGAGGAGCTGTTTCAATAAATGTACGAAATAAAATGCTGAAATGCCGACAACACAGCTAATAAAATCAAAGCATTTCTGATGGCCAGGTAGGCCTTTTCAGATTCTTCAAAGATTATGATTGTAAGAACTAACCATCTGAACAGCTTATTTTAATACTTACTATGTGGTAACTGCAGCTTCTGAGAATCAGATTACGCGAATAATCAGATAATACACTAACCATTGTTCAATTCTAAAAGTCAGTACGGTGGTAGCTGCAGCTTCAGAGAATTGATTACAGAGACTTATCATCACCGTAATCTGATATGTAACGAAATTTAATTACACATGCTTCCATTTTTGTCCCGAAATTTTGTTATGATAATTATTAGGCTATATTTTCTAAATCAACTTCAGATGAGGTTCCAAATTATAAAATTAAACTATCGACCAAATAGAGAAGCGACTCTTTGCCAGCTATGTTGGCCGGGGATGAAAAAATAGCCACGAAGACGGGATACTGCAATTTGTAGCCCATGGGAAGAACATGTGAAGACATTATTTCAATAAAAAAACAAATGGTAGACTGTTACTCATTGACTATATCAGATATGCCATTTTTATTGTTTACAGCTCGGTTGCGGAAAACAATGAAACAATGTTGTTTACAGCACAAGTGATGGTTTTCTTCAACGGATTCCAAAGTCAAATCTTTTAGCTCTAAAGAACCCCATCCGATAACAATTTACCCAAGGAGATTGACGCAGACTAAGAGGCCAAAAAATTAACTCTATAAACAGGAGGAAAAAGATAAAAAGAAACTCCCTTCATCCTTATGTTTGAGTGAACTATATGGAGTCTCGTAGATGTTTAAAATAATAGTTTGAATTCTGTAAAATTCAAAAAGTTGGTTACCAGATGTCGCATCAAAGTTGAACTAATAAATATTTCTAGGTTGCACTAACTTCAGTCATTACTCATTAGAGGGAAAATAATTGCAATTTATGCAATTGGGACAACTTTTTAGGGTAGAATGAACTAAAAAGTAGACAGCCTAGGATGGGACTGAGGGGTAAGAAATGCATTAAGCAGCATGACAACATCTCAATAATGGTGCATGTTAAGATTTTAGCTCAGCTATTTTTTAATTTTTTTTGGGGGTTTTTGGGGGGGGGGGGGGGCAATTTATAGGACTCTTGATACAGATTACTGTGAAACAGTTTAATATCAGAAAACAAAAAAGAGAGAGATTACTAACTTGTTACTTTTTAAGTCAGAGAGAATTAATGAAATTATTATATTTATAGATAATAAATAACACGAGGCAAAATCAAAACATTTTCACCAAGATGATGGATATTCCAAGGTAGAGATCGGAGAAGATGAATGAAGGTTTGTACCTACTCCTAATTTGCACTATGAATCCAATCCTATCCACATAGATGTTCTTAGCCATGCGATGAGGGGATGCTTTGAAAGGTTATGTTAAAGCCCGTCGACTTTTCTTTGTTTGCATCAAGAGACACCCGAAGGGTCTGGCCATATGGTACCTTGGGAGCCCCAACCCTAATGTTCACGTGGATGTCCAATTAGAAATTTTGAATAGATAGGTATCATAAGTCTTCAACTGTAAAACAAAAGAGAGTCTGATTAACTTCTGAACTTTTACAAGGTTAGGTTCAATGAAATGTGAGCAATTGTTAAGAATGCCAACATGGAAATGCTTAAAATAAGAATCTGAAAAAGGAAAAGTCTGGTAGAGCCTATATCGGTTATGCGTCTCTCAAATCCTCAGTTATCTATGAAGTATGGCAGCAAAAAATTATATCACTCAGTGGTAAACATATTTTCGAATTATGAAGGATCCTCATTGTACATGTACAGGGTCAGTTACTCATTGCTAATATATCAGTGATTTATTCTGCATCACCTGGAGACTAAAAGGCATCACCAAATCAAATAAGATTAACCAGGAGTTTAAAAAAACACTTTTATGTTAGTAAGAAAATAAAAGAAAGATGACCAGCTAATACAAGTACTTCTCATCTGAACCGAACTCTATAACTCAGTATAGTGAGAATAATTACAAGGGTCAACAGGGCTTACACTTTGTTAAGTATATGTCTGTGAGATGCATTTGTCAGGAAAATTACAATAGTACAAAATCCTGCCAAGGGTCACCCAACTTTACAGCAATTGCTTAAATGACTGACGTTTGTCCAGATACCAATCCTGAATCCTACTCGAGTCACCATTAGATGCTGCAAAGAAGAAACACAAAGGTCATATTTCACCAAGAAAGAAGAATTTAAGATAGAAGTGCAGTAAATGACATATCCTGAAGAGCCGAAGCACTCTACATGCACAAGGCTCAGATGTAGAGATATGTCAACCAAGTCCTGTCCCCAAATAAAAAATCTTGATAAACCAAAAACTCACCAAAGATCAAAATCCACTCCAACAACTCTCATGCTGGCCTCCAGTTGAGGGCAGTTACATCCGGTCGGCAAGGCATTCCATGACCTACCACACTAGCAAGTCAGTTCCTTCTCCCAAAAAGCTGAGACTGCGAATCGAAAAGCAAATTAAACTATAACAGAAATTCTTGACCAATTTATCACCTGAAATTGGAGGACCAGTAGGGAAAGCATTTGATCCAGAAGGTTGGAATCCAACATTACTCACAGATGGTCTATCGGGAGGTCTGAAATAACCTGCCATCGAAGTCACTCGTCAAACTAACCTATCGCAGAATGGCTATACCATGACTGACAAATCAAATTCAAGATTGCTCCATGTTTTCTTTTTAGTTAACAGAAAAGTACAAAACTTTTTCCAGCAACAACTTCAACATTTTACCAAGTAAAGAACATAGGTATGTATTGTAGGCCCACAAATGTGAAGAAAGTACAAACTCCACATTAAAACCGGACATAGAGACGGAGTGGAATTGGAACGGGAAAAGAAGGAAAGAGGCAAAGCCTACTAAAACTATAAGTGAGTTCCCACGCCGTCATATGAATCATTTAAATACATTTCCATCAAATGCCATGCCACAAAAGGGATTGAGACGAGCCTCTGCCATAAATATTGAAGGTTAAATTTTAACACGGCAATATTTCTCCGAATATATTGATGTTTGTTGCTGATCATGATAAGTATATGGGAGAGCTGTATTACCATCCTTAACTGTGGTGGAATGCCAAATACACTATCACTTCTCTAAGTTGCACGGACTCTTTGTTTTTGGTGCCGCACCCGTCTCGACACGGGACGGGTGCGGGATACGTCCCGGATTCGGTCAACTAACTTCGGATACTTTGACCTGAGTCCATCGACAAATTTGGGGAGAAAATTGAGATTTTGATTTCTCAAAATTAAAAATAAAACAAATTTTTTTTTTATAAGGAAAAAAATAAAATAAATTAAGACATGGGAAATGGCATACCTTCAATATTGTAGTACTTTTGTCTCATATTTGCTGCTTTGTGTTTCAAAAAAACCAAGAATTCAAGGGGTCGTGTTCTAAGTTCGGACTACTGGTAGACAGTAGCAACGATATAGATGGAGAGTTGGTGGAAGGCCTTGAATGGCTTTAGACAGTAGCAATGATATAGATGGAGAGTTGGTGGAAGGCCTTGAATGGCTTTCTTTTTCTCTTTATACCTCTATTTTTTATAATTTTGAATTTTCTTAGCTGAATCACCGCACCCGTATCCCATAACTGGATCCGCACCCCGGTATCTTAAAATTTAAATTTTGCCGAATCCGACACTCGGATCCATGCCCATATCAGATACCCACACCCGAGGCCGAGCAACTTAGTCACTTCTCTTTTCTGATTAAAAATAAATTTTACCAAGAATTCCCGCATACAAGATGTATCCAAACTAGATACTTATCATACAAAAACATGACTCTCTACTAAAAGCGCACAATCAGGTGCATAGTATTATTTGTCAACAATGAACAAGCAGCAACACCTAACTCGAATTACATGTTTCACTGGCAATAACAGACAAATCTTAACTACGCCCTGACCAGTGACAGGCAACAGCTAGGTTTTGGTAAGTCGCTTCTATGACGTTGTGTTTCAACTGATCCAGTTCAACACTTCACCAAACTTAGAGCTTGTACCAGTTTCAGCACTAACCCATTTAACAACGCAGATAAAAGCCAGCCAGTATGAGCATCATATGCAGGTTCAAGAATTTGAATAATATTTCCTAACAAAATTCATGAATCTGGGAAATTTGCTAAGAGCTAGTAGAAATTTACTATATCCAACTCCTGCCACTTTGCTTCCCATGTAAATTAACGAAAGCACAAAGAAAGAGACAAACCTTCCTGAGCAATAGTTGGACCAGGGCATGCTCTTCCTGTACCAA
This sequence comes from Nicotiana tabacum, assembly GCF_000715075.1. Taxonomy (NCBI): domain Eukaryota; kingdom Viridiplantae; phylum Streptophyta; class Magnoliopsida; order Solanales; family Solanaceae; genus Nicotiana; species Nicotiana tabacum. Next base: position 76,475,291 of record NC_134091.1, read on the forward strand.
TCCATATACCGCGCTGGTGGTCACCATTAAACTCATTGGATTGCACCCTCCATTGTTCATCACCAATATAACGTCTTGATCCATCAGGGCGCTCTGGTAATGAGCATGGTGCAGGATATGCTTGCTGTGTATGCTGCTGCACTGGGGCCCTTGGATACGAAAAACTATTGGAAGGGATTTGATGTGGAGGGTTAAGATGCACGGGCCTTGGGGCAAAAGGTGCACTACCAGGTTGAAATTTCTGTGCGGACTGAGAAACTGGTGGGTTTATATATGCATCATTATAACCATATTCTAAAGGCCGTGAACTATATCCAGAAGGTTCCCGTGAACTACTGACTCCTGCTGGTGTAAAAGAAGGTGGTTGCAATGGGAATACCTCATTCCTAATAGAAGCATTGATACAAGGACCATGAGGCATAGTTCCAGCTATCTGTGGTAGCCGATGACCCTGTAAAGGATTATAAACCTTAGTGTTATATAATGAGAGAACATAAATAACTCAAAGCAAGAAGCCTTACACTAGGCAAGCTACCAACTTCAATTGCAAGAGGAGGTTGCGAATATGCCACTACAGGTGATGATGATGGTACTGTTGGAGTGAGAGAGTGCAAGTGTTGTGTCCCTACTTCGTGTTGAAGTGGAAAAGAAGGTTGAGGGAACATCAGCGGAGGCGGTCCGGTGGGCAGTGGAGGGAAAGTATGTGGCTGAGATGGAGGTGGTGGGGGTTGTGATATAGGAAGTGGTGGTGGTGGAGGAGGTGGCAATGGAGATGATGGAGGTGGAGGTGGCGCAGGCGATGGAGGGGGTGAAGAAGGCAAAGGTGGAGTGGGTGGAGGAGAACAAGGAGGTAATGGAGGGGATCCCATAGGTAGAGGAGGCAAATCAGATATATTATCTAAACATGATTCCAGGGTTCTATCAGAGCCAGACCGGTTCACATCATCTGCAAATAAAGGTCTTTCATCTTTTGGGTGACCAGACACATCTTCCATTTCAAGCTCACCATCCACATCCTCCAAGATACAATGACGCCTGTCACTAGGAATGACCATACATCTTCCAGCATTATCACCTGTTGCAGGTGTACGTTCCACTGCTAATTCCTCAGCAGCTTCTTTTTGAAAATTACAAAGAACATCTTCTTCTTCCTCCTCGTCAAAGACGTGAGAAGATAAAAAGCCAGGCAACTGAAATGTAGCATTGCTGGAAACGCAAATGGGAATAAAATATGTCAGATATTAAAGTAAAAACATCAGCAATAACAATACTATCACTTTACTGACAACGAAAAAGCAAATGTTGCTACCGATAAGCACATAAACAGAATGCCACAGATTATCAGATAATTATAGAAGTGGAAAGGAGAAATTTTGATGGGCTGATAGATGGAGTTTGTGGCAAAACACAATTGGCTACAATCTTAAACACTGATCTCAAATTGGTGTATGACCCAACAGTCAAGGTCTTACTCCCACAACTAGTCAAATTTGTGGTCTTACTCCCACTCTGAGATTACCATTTGCATCGACAGGAGACAGATAGCATAATAATCATGCGGTGTGCTCAGACCCAAAAACAAAAACAGGGGTTCATAAAATCCCTGAAATCCATCTCTGAAATTTGTGGCCCAATGAAAAACAGGGATTCAGATTTTCAGAAATTCAATTAACACTTCCAAAAACAGAGAAAAAAATATTGCACACCGATTCCTGTCTCAAGTATTCTCCTAACATTCGAATTGGAATCTGAAACAAGAATCAAATACCTATTTCATGAATCAAAAATGAAATTGAAAGGCTCGAACAAATTAAAGAAGTATTATGGAGCAATTCCTTTATCAACTACCAACATATATTCAGTGCTATTCCAACATATCCAAATATTTACAGCAAATGCACTCGCAAGGATGGCAGTGGGATAAACCCGAACTCAAATGTTAGAGTATGGTTCCATGAGTTAGCTGGAGGAAAACACAATTTAAAATTTGGAAAAAAAAACAAGGAAAAAGGAGGGATTTACGGCGTTTAGACAGTTTCTCTACAAGTGAAAAGCAAAAGCCGACAAAGTTCCTGGGGATTTAAGCAAGAAATGAAAAGCAGAAGTCTTAGCATGCGCTAGTGTTGTCAAGGGCGAAAAGCTCTAAAAAGCGCTCTAGGTCTATTTGGGCTTTAAGGGCAAAGCGTACTTAAAGTGTGGGCTTTAGTTAAAAAAGGCACAATGAAGGAAATAAATAAAAATTATATGTAATTCAAGAACAAAGTAACAAATTCATTCATAATGTTTCCCTTAGCAGCTAATACACTTATTTCTGATTATAGTTGTTGTTTAGTGCCGCTTAATTCAAGAGAGAACTCATGGTCAATGGGGCGCACGCCTTAGTGCCTTGCCTTATATTGAAGCGCAACTAAAGCGAGGCGAAGCGCCCTCCTTGAGTTTTTCTGAGCTTCAGGGCTTAAGCGCGCCTGAAATGAGCCTTTGACAATATTGGCTTAGAAGGGTTGCTTCTTTGCGTTGTTAGACACCAGGAAAATGATATCTAGCTCACGTCTCTATGTCACTTGACTTTTAATAAGACTGGATTTTAGCTTTAGAGCCAGTTTCTAACCATTCCAAAGAAAAGAGAATCTACAAGTTTACAGTCCTACACATGGGACAGACCACTTCAAAGAGGTACGGATAATCGCCTTCATCCCCTATCTGAAACTCATAAGTGGTTTGTTGTAGATTCACATCCAAAACTTTTTCAGTCCCAAACAAAGTTGAGTCGGCGATATGAATCCTCACTTCTTACTTTAAGCTCAACTCATATTATCACCATGCCAAAATAAAATAATAGTAGTGAAAATAAGTTTCATATATATATATATATATATATATATATATATATATATATATATAACAATAATAACATTAAAGGTTCTCTAACAAATTTAAAGCCTATTCCTAACTAGTAAGTATCACCTATATGGATCTTTTTCTTCCATTGTGCCCTATCTTTAACTAGTCCACAGCAACATCAACACAAAGAATTATACCGAATTCAGATCATGAATCGAAGCGGTAACGATAACAACATAGCAAGTTACAGTGCTTTGCTTTTTTCCAAAACAACCAATAAAACAATGGGGCACTATTTCCCAGACTCCCATGACAACCAAATGAAAGTTAATAGCATTCTTTTTATAAAATTCATAGCCAAAAATATTTCAAAAGAACAAAGATGAAAGTAAGTTGACAACCTGCCATACTCATCAACAAGCATGCCTTCCATCTCTCTAATAGGATCATCAATAGCACGCTCAGCTCGAGATGGTCGTCTAAAGGATAAACCACCAGATGAATCATCATTTGCCGCACCGATATCATCCATATGACGGCGAAGAAGAGAATCAGGATATATTTTCCTCTCAAGCCATAATCGCAAAACCTGGCAGAGGAGATGAAATCAACATCATGCAGGATTTTCTTTAAATGACCAACTGGTTCTAGTGTTTGCACAATCACCTTGAGACACTGACGACGGTTTTCTCGGGCACCCACTCCTGGCGGAGCAGCAGCTCCCAAAAGACGAGGCAATGCTGCTTGAACAGCAGGAATATATGATGCTCCTGCTATGCCTAAACAAAAATACACGTAGCAAGGCAAAGAGAATCAAATCTAATTCAAGCACAGATTTCACAATTTTTTTCTAGATTCTAGCAAGTAAATAGATTGAGAAATTACAAAATAATGTGTTTCTTAACTGGATCGGTTAGATGATTTGATCTTACCACAGAAAGCATCCACCAATCTCCATACAAACCGGACTCCCATAACCTCCGTAATTTAAGGAGATGACTTAGGTCCTTGTTTATATCTTCTTAGATCAGAAAAATTTGCAAACCAAACTGAAGAATAGCAGATAACCTGCCTTATTTTCAAAATTACAAATCTCATTTTTTATGGAGGGTTACCAAATATCTTTTTTGGTAGTGTAAAATTTTCAATTCTCTGTCCGATTATGTAAGTTAAACGCTTTGGTAAACCTGGTAACATTGTGCAGTGCAGGAAGATACCTTAAGCAACATCCAATTCCACAATGTAATGTTGCTACTAAATTAGCACAAATCATCCTGGTCACACAGACTGAATTAATAGAGAATGCATCTGTAAAGTATTGGTACCCACATGCTATAGCAAATACCCTAAAAGATTTGAGAAAATGAAAATCAGGGAAGATCTCGTTAACCGGTGCAATCCCACAAAACTATGTGCAGAGATGGACTCGGAGATCTCACTTAATGAAGGGAGGTGCAATCCCACAAAACTTAATGAAAATCAGGGAAGATCTCGTTAACCGGTGCAATCCCACAAAACTATGTGCAGAGATGGACTCGGAGATCTCACTTAATGAAGGGAGGTGCAATCCCACAAAACTTAATGAAAATCAGGGAAGATCTCGTTAACCGGTGCAATCCCACAAAACTATGTGCAGAGATGGACTCGGAGATCTCACTTAATGAAGGGAGGTGGGTGGAGAAGGAATTGGTGAAATATGAGAGGAGATGAAAACAAAATTAAGAATCATAAAGGTAGTGTTCTTTGACAAGAATCTTTACCTTTATGACTATGAGAGCACTGAGTTATAGAATCCACCAAAAAAAACAGGTCCACTCTGCGATGAAAACTAGCTTCATTTTCCAACTTCCGGATAAGAAGTTCCACGACCTGCATTAAAGAGGGTTGAATGCTCAAGAAGACTACAAAAGGTGACAATAAATGTACCCATCACAAAAGTTGCAATATGCAGATATTTTTATTTATGATGATTATTTAGCAAGTTCGACAAGTTAAAATCTTAGTTCCTACAAAGTCACTCCACAGAACCCAAATCTTAGTTCCTAAAAAGTCACTCCACAGAACCCACAATTTACGTAATAAGAAAGATTCAAAGCTCATTTAAGTGGTTCAAATTTCAAAATATTTAAGAAAGAACTTTCGGTAAAAGCTTTGTCTAGATTAAAACTGACTTGAGATTATAGAGGAAAAAGAGCAGTTTTGCCAACTAAATCTTGTTTTAGGTTTTCCAAGAAGGCCTACGATATGAGATGTGTAGCAAGTTAGACTCGTAAAAAGTCTCCGAGCAGGCAAGTCAAAAGCACTTTCATTTGTTGTTTTCTCCCTGCTCACTACTCCCCTTCAATTTTCCCTTCCTTCCTTTTTTAGCTTTGACAAAGTGCAGGTACCAGATTTAACCACAAAGTTTTAACCATTTCAGCCAACACAGGGAAGAGTCCTTTACTTTTACTGGTTTAACATTTTTAAAATTCAGATCAATATTACATGAACTGCTATGATCAAACTGACTTGATTTTGCAAGTAAACAGAAACAAACTCTGTGAAGCCAGCCTCTCACCCAGTTATCTTGCTGTTTAAGTCTTAATTATCATAGCTTATTAGGTTTGAAAAGGAACCACGAGACCATCATTTGTCCTGGTTCATGACACTGTGCAACTCTTTAAGCTTTGGTTAGAAAGAAGATTTTTGTGGAAGAAGCCCAGCTCTAAAAAGCCATTTCAAAATAGTTTTTCCGATTTACAAGAATGATAAACTCATATAGCAAAAACATACCCAGAATGTCCTTGGAATAATTAACAGAAGAAATTTATCCCACAAGAATCATCGATAATGAGAACATGACTATAAGCTCTTAAACTTCATACAGTCATCAGACTCATCACTAAGCACTTCAACTATTTCTGGTCACATCACTCTTGCACAATCGCTTTTACCTCAATTAGCCACTGACACTTCATTCCACTAGATGAACCACAAGGAAATTTAAGATTTTTTCTCCTAAAACCTCCATTTAAATTTCATACACTCGAACCCTAAAACAACCAGATTACTCCTCTCTTTCTTTCTCTCTCTCTTCTCTATCTAACTCTCTCTTTATCTGATGAGTTGAACTGTTTTTTTACAGTTTATGTCTATCCGCTCCTACCTTCTTCTATTTCAGTTTTTTTTTAAAATCACAGAGATCGATTAATAGAGCATTCTATACTTTCACCTCTCTCTCTCTCTCTCTCTCTCTCTCTCTCTCTCTCTCTCTCTCTCTCTCTCTCTCTCTCTCTCTCTCACACTGTTCTCCATTTTCTCTCTCTATTCTTCCCTTTTCTCCCCTTTCTCATTTCTTTCCCTGCATTTTCTCCCTTGTTCCCTTCTTGGTGTTACATCAGTCCCGCCGGCAAAAATTATCAAGTCATGAGCAGGAAGGCCAGTAAATAAAGGATCTTATCATGCAGAGATGCACACAAAGAGACAACTCACACATTTTCGAGCCATAAGGCATACTTGTACATGGAAGCACTGCTATTTACCTCGTATTAGACATCTATTTAATGAGAAATGTCAACACAGAGCCTCCCAATAATGACGCAGAAGGAAAAGCTCAATCAAACACACCAACTATGCTTTGACACACCACCCTGTACCCTTTAACCCCATGAAATAAAAGAATAAAAAAGGGCGAACAGAAGGCATGTAGATGGAAAAAGTTGGAAAACACGAACATAACATGAATAAACTTGCATATTATATATTGTGAACCCATAAACACTCCTAGATCTTGTATCAGCACAATGACAGGCAAAGAGGTGAAGAACGACCAGATCAGAATTTCTCGTGCAACGAGAAGCCCAAAAGGCAATATTGCGGGGCTTATGACTAGTCCATAATGGCATTTAGAAATACTTGTATGAAACTTTTTGACACAAAAACAGTTGTCGCAAACTTTAGGCATCTACAAGTACGTCACCTAATTTTTCATTCAAGGATCAACACAGATTCTCCCAATATTGACATCAATGCCGAAAACAAATAAAACACGAAAACATAAAAATCGCAGAAGAAACTCATTAAACTTATTATTATATCAGTTAGAAAGGGAGAAAAGTGTTGCTTACCTCATTAGCAATGCCATACTTTGCACAATCAATTGCTAGACGGGTTGCACGTCCAATACTCTCTTTGGTCCGTGATAATGTTTCTATCATTCCTTCAAAAGCATCACGAGCAACAGCTGCCTCAGTATCGCCGCTGAGTGAGCCCCCAGCGGCCACCAGGCCTGAACTCACTCTCTTCTCCTCATTTTCTTCAGGCTCAGGTGGATTAATTGATGATAACTGCTGAATCTCAGACGAAGGAGATGAGCGAGGAAATACTTGGACTTCGGGGTGCAGCATGATGCCAGAGCTTAATGGTTGAGAACCAAGAGCTGGATAGGGACTCCCTCCCTGTGGTTCAGTATAGGGGGCCAAAGCACCAAGGGTATTACCATGAACGCTCTGTAAGTGAGCTTGCCGCCTTTTAGCCTGAGCAGCTGCTATAAGATTTTTCATGGACATTTGAGGGTCCAGAACTTTGGAATCTATGGAAAAATTATGCTTGTCATCTCTCACAAAGTCCAGCCTGCTTTTGCCACAAAAGTGGAACATCACATTAGAATGAACTGTCAATAAGAGGCACCAAAGTAGTTTCCTGGCTGGTGTAAAACATTTCCCTTATCAAAAAAAAAAAAAAGTAAATAAATAAGAGGCATCAAAGAAAAATCAAATACCAAATGTACCTTTCTGCCCGTGTAGACATACTTTCCACAGGATTACCAGGCACAAGAGCAGGTTCATTCATGGAGGAACTGGACCGAGGAGTTGTTTTTTTCTTTTCACCGATAGAAGCCATCTTACTTCTTTCATTAATAGGTTGATCATGAGAAGGATTTAAGTTATCAGCACTAGTGCCTGTATTAGATTCAGCTACCAATTTTCTATGATCACCCTGTGCTTTACCAGGTACTTTAGCACCTTTTTGTGGCTCTGAGACTGGTTTTGCAGTGGACCCAGGGGATTTTTTGGGGGAAACAGTATCACTTTTACCTTCCCTGATCGCTGTTTTCGGAGTTCCCAATTTCCCAGGACTACATGAAACACTTGTATCAGTAGGTATACGCTTTTTCTCTACATTTTTCTGAGAAATACGTACAGAAAGTTCTTTGTGTAGTCTGGCAGATAGTGGATGTTCCTTGATAGAGCTATTGTCAATTGTGCCTGAATCTTTCACACCCAGTTGATCATTACTAGCTGTTCCGATAGATAGGTCAGGCTTCTTCACCGAATTAGGGACGCCGGAAACGGCATCCCTTTTAATAGATCCTCCATGAATTGGAGTTTTGGGCTCTTCATTTTCTTCATCCTCACACAAACGAACAGCTCTCCGCTTAGTGGGCAGTTGAGGAACAGGAGAGGAGCTGGACATAGCCTCCATTGCCCGTCGATGGCGCTTTGATGGTGGGAGAATATCTTCTTCACCACAATTATTTGAACCAATAGCACCTTCCTGGAATTTCAGCGTAGTGCAGTCCTCAGCTTTTCCCACTGGTGTTGATTTTTTAGCCTCTGATTTCACCACTTTAGCCTCATCATAATTTTTGCTTGAGTGGACTACTGTAGCGGCATCAATGGCCCCATCAGCAGATTTTATCTTCTTAGAAGGATCTGCTATTTCATTGCGTCGCAACACCTGTCCAGGTTCAACTTTCAATTTCTTGCTTGACAACTGAAGTTTTTTCGCCTCAACATGGTCTACAGCAGCATCCACCGTCTCAGGTATTCTATCATTCTGCTTTTTTGCCTTTTTCCTACCATTTGTACCTGACTTAACCTCTGGCAATAACTTTTTTGTACTTTCTTTTTTAACAGTCAGATCACTGGCAGTATCACTAATTCTTTGCTCTTCATCTGCACCCCCAGGCTTCCTCTTCGCCAGCATTGCTTTGTGTCCATTTGCCAGTTGGTTCCGACCACCATCAAGCTGCTTCACATCATAAGATGATGTAGAAGGCAGTAAATCTGGATCAGGAAAATGACTCCTCCTCTCAGCAGTTCTCAAGCTATCCTTGTGGATCAATTGCTTATCATGCTCCTCAGGATCTCTATTGTCCTCACTTTGGTTATCATGAGTGCTTTCTGGACTAGGCAACGAAGCCAACTCCTTTCCTGAATTAGAAGTCCTACTGGGAATTGAAACCTTCTTTTTAGAAGATGTCGATGGAGACATATTACCCTCTGAATCATGTGAAACGAAATCAACTGTCTCATTTTTTATCATCGAGCAGCGCTCTAGTCCAGATCCTTCTACCAGGCTTTTGATATCTGTTTCTTGCTTAGACGTTTTATCCCCATCCATTTGATCCAACTCAGCAGCAGCATCCACCCTTCCAAAAGAAGCTATTCCACAGTTTGGAGCTATTTTATAGGCCTCATCTCCGGAAACACTTGAGTCTTTCCGTTGTAACTCTTCAAATTCTTCACAGATTTCCTTCACTGCTTGGGCAAAATATTTAACTGTTTTACCCTGACATCGAGCTGACAGTTTGTTTTTAACCTCAACAGTAAATGCCTGAATATCTGCTGGGGCGACAAATGCTCTGTTGACAAAGTAAAAGAAAGGGAAGAAAGCATGCTTCAATGACGAACGGAATCTAGAAAGGCAGAATATGGTTTTTCACATTAGGGTATTCAAATTGTAGACAACTTCATATTTGTTGCCAATTTCACATAACAATTCCTTAAATAAGCACACAAACACAAAATCGTCATATCAAAAACCTACAAATCAGGGACATTTCCTGTCCAAAAAAGGATACAAGACTTAAATATTACAATGATACCACAATGTTACCTGCTTTAGGCTACTTGAATATGTTACTAAAATGAATGTAATAAATGGAAAGATCACAAAGCATCCGGATAAATCAAAAGTTAATCCGCACCAGCCAAATTGACTACCAACTATGGAAAAAACCATGTAGTTGGATTACTGAAAGAGAGAAAAGAACCAAAAGGGCATGACTAGTTATACAAAAGAACGACACATCAATACTCATATCAGTACCTAGAAGACGAAATGAGTTATCCTAAACACATCGACGAGTAACAACGCAGCAAGCCGAAGTGAAAAATAACCTTTACTAATTCTGCTAGGAGGTCTGAAGCTAAGACATTTTCAAAGGTAACCAACACAGAACCTCTCTAACTGTGTATGCACCTGTTGAATAAACATTCAATCACGCCCCAGATTTCACAGCTCAACGAGCATGACATGTGAATGTCAGTTAAAAGAATGGTGGCGGATGTTACTTGAGCTGCAGTAGCATTTTGTAAAGCATCGTTCCATAAGGAACATAATGAGAAATTCAGTTAAAAAATGTTGGCATACACTCTTCTCTTTCCTTTTTCCCAATAACTGGCCTGGGCAGGTACTCCCATATACCAGAAGAAGTTTACAAAGCTTGCCTTGCTTCCATATTTCAGTGAAGTTAAGCAAAGGATGTTATAGTGTAAAAGGAAATCCTACAATAAACCATTTATCTTCACAAACAAGCATGGAAAACAGATGCAGGAAGCACTTACATTTCCTCTGTACCATAGAACTGGACAAAATACTTTTTAGGATCAGGAGCTCGATCCCAATCTTCTGGTTTGCTAATCTGGAAAAATTGAAGGTAACATAAATAAAACCACAACACAAAGCGACAAAATGGAAAAACGACAACGCGACGAGCACCGAGACAAAAGCACCAGAACTGACAAAACAATCTCCCAAATGTTCTGTACTACCAAAAAGGACAACCCCAAGATCTTATTGAGAAACAGAAATCAATGAGGAGACTGTTAAACAAAATAGCAACGTGTCAAAAAGCAAAAAGCGCAACGAATAAGCAAACAAACACCACATTTCAAAGTCTCCGAAACCAATGAACGAGGACCACTTACTCTACTGGTCAACATAACTTGGAAAACAGGAACACAAAAAGGGACAGACACACAAGTTCCTTACAAAGAGCTTTTCTACCACAATTCACAGCAGAAAAAAAATCTCAGGAGCAACAGGAGATGTAGGAACTTATCAAATGACATCAATTACAAACAAAAAGGAAACAGACAAGCATTCATGGGTATTTAATACCCGTGATAAGAGGTCAAGAAACTAAGCAAATGCATTGCTGATTTGCCCTCATCCTTTCAAATAGAGTTGTCATCTGAAACTTCATGAACTGAAACATACTAGACAACCCACAAGATCCATTATTTAAAGAAAATCAATATAACTCCTTAATAAGAACTCACATCCAGTTTTACGATTCTCTAAACAAAATCGTAAAACAAAGATAGAAAAAAACCTCATTCTTAAGTCAACCAGACCTAAATTTCCAAGAAAAGTCAAGATAAAATCTCAAAAGCTAAATAATACTTATGTACATATCAACTAAATGAAACTTGATATCTTTTCACCACTAAATTCACTCCACACACTTCAAGAACCATTTTCCGAGATTATTATCAAGATCGAGAAACAATAATCAAGTACAGTCAAAAGATTAAGATTAAAGCAACGACCATCAATAAATTTAACTGAACGCTCCTTCATATAACAAAGTACATTGAGATGAAAAATTGATGAGCATTGTATCGGGGGTTTTGTTTCTTTACCTTAGCAGGCCAAGCAGGGAAGCCTTTAACCTTAGCAAGGACAAGATCACCCACACTCAACTCGCTCGTCGTCTTCACTCCTTTAGCTCCACGTCTACGCCCTGGAGCCATCCCCTAATTCTATCAAAACCCTAGATATATATATACTACTCTCCCACCAGGTCTCCTTTTGCCGTCCGATCACAAACAAAGCCGGAAATAGAAAACCTAGCTATACTTCCGGTTATGAAGTTTCCGCGACTGTGCTTTTTTCGACTTCTGAATTCGATTGAAAAAGAGTACCGTCCACAATTGCAACTGCGGTTAACGAATGAAAAAACCTAGAACTCAAGAGGAAAGATATGGCAAGAACTTCGCCGGCGGTGAATGGGCGGTCGACGGAGAGCGGAGCATCGGAAACGGCGGAGTTGCACATACAGAGTTGCTGCTCTCTACATTCGAATTTTGCATTTAGAGAGAGAGAGTGGGTTTGTGTGTGGCGGTGGATGATAGAGCGAGAAAGAGAGAGAAAAGACCGCAGTAATGGTTATTGTACGTCGTATATGGAAATGGGACGACGAAAAAGGAAAATAGGTGACCGCAGAGAGGGTATAATGGGGAATTCGTATTGCAACTGCTGACACGTTGCTATTACCTTGGGTTACTTGCGTCTTCATTGATCAAACCATGGTTAACGTGATTTTTGTTTTCTTATACAATTTTTACTTTTAACCCTTTTTCATCACATACTAAAACAATGGTGCGAATCATCTACACCTCCTAACTTTTGTGATTAAACTTTTTCTCTAATTTTAAGTATGTAATTTTAGTATAGGTGTATTGCACTTATATTCTATTCTATCAATAGAAAGTGTATAGAGTGAGAATGAACTATGTATTTACAATGATCATTTAATTAAATAATATATATTATACATTGACACAATAATTAAATTATTACATCAGCTATAACTACTAACTATGGGATAAGAAAATAAATCATATATAATGACTTGATATCATCCACCATCACTAAATCATGTCAAAAGGAAAATTACAGAAAGAAAGAAACAAATGGAATGAATATATTGGATTGGAGGAGAGAGCAAAAAGACACCTATGGGGAGAATTCACTCTTACAAAGATAGACAAGAGACTTAGCTCCGCCTGGCAACCTCAAATCAAGCAAAATCGCCTAACTGTCCAAATTCAACTTTAAATGACCCAAATCTAGTAAAAACAACTCAATAACATCAAATAAAGCCATAGGAAACAATCCCAAATAATAAAGCTTCGATCTTTACACAAATTCCCAAAAGTTATCAAAAGTCAACCCGGTCCCACACGGTCAAAATTTGAGTTAAGGGTAAATCCTCGACCACCCATAACCCCATGAGTCCAAATATGATTAGATTTCAAATCCAAGCAAATCGACCTTCAAATCCCCAAAATACACCCTGTTAAGTTGTAGACAAAAACCCAAATTTTTATTTAAAAATCCATATTTTAGGTGTAGAAACCCATGGGGAATAAATATATAAAATCAATTCCAAGTAGAAAGACTTACCTCAAAGTGGTGATGAATATCTCCCCAAAACTTGCCTCAAGCCGAGCTCCAAAATTCAAAATAATGAAAATGAGCTAACCCTTTAAAACATAAAACTGCCCAATGATTACCGTATCGGCGAGAATTAAGTACAAAATAAAGTATTTATAACTTTAACCTTGATAAATTATTAAAAAAATAACTCACAAATAACTCATGATTATAAAGATAGCAAAAAGAGGAAAGCCAAAATAGATATTGGCTTTAAAGAATAGCTCAGAAGAAACATAATTAGGCAATATTTAAAAAAAAATTACATAAACCTAGCAGAGTAGGCAATTAACATAAATGGCAACTAAGTAATTACATTACTTAATAAAAACTTATAAATCTGGTCCGAGAATCACGTTCAAGGAAATCCAAATCGATCCAATTCCTAAAATAATCAAGCTGACAAGATTCACGGAACAAACAATCCTAAACGTTTGCTTCCTATTTCTTTGCTAGGTAATATTTTCAAGAGAATATATTACAACTTTGACCGGTGGTGCTTATATGTTTTATACTTAAATGGTATATGTGATAAATTATATAATAGTGGCATATATAAAGTATAATACACATCTATAAAGAATATGTATGGTATATTTTATTTATTTACATATTATGATGTGTATATATATAATTTATATATGTGGTATAAAATACATATAAATAATATATATAACATATTGATGGAATATTTACATTATAAATTATCACAATATAATATGCTTAAAAAATATTAAAGGTATATTCTGAGTAAAAAAAAAAATTGTACAGCAAAAAGTTTAAAACTTAAAGAAAAAAAATAGTACTAAAATTCTCATTGTGCAACCTCGTTAAAGACGGGATTATTTTTTAGATATTCTTTTTTTAAAATCATTGATATATTTGGATAAGTGTTATTTATGGAAGAGAAGAAAAAAATTATGGAAGAGAGAGGAAAAAGGAAATGCAATAGTAAAAGTGTATTGATGTAGAGGGATCCCTTAATTAATGAGTTACCAATATGAAAGTGCTAAAGAAGTAAAAAAAAATGTGCCAGTTTTAGAATAAACAAAGATTACTATCATTTATGAGAATAGTTTTTAAAAAGGGAGTGGCCATGTAAAAATCTCTAAAAAATATATATGACATATTGACGGAATATTTACATTATAAATTATCACAATATAATATACTTAAAATATATTAAAGGTATATTCTGAGTAAAAAAATAAAATTATACAGCAAAAATTTTAAAACTTAAAGCAAAAAAATAGTACTAAATTTCTCATTGTGCAGCCTCGTTAAAGAGGGGATTATTTTTTAGATATTCTTTTTTCAAAATCTTTGATATATTTGGATAAGTGTTATTTATGGAAGAGAAGAAAAAAATTATGAAAGAGAGAGGGAAAAGGAAATGTAATAGTAAAAGTGTATTGATGTAGAGGGATCCCTCAGTTAGTGAGTTACCAACATGAAAGTGCTAAAGAAGTAAAAAAATGTGCCAATTTTGGAATAAACAAAGATTACTATCATTTATGAGAATAGTTTTTAAAAAGGGAACAACCATTTAAAAATATCAACAAATAAATTTACCACCTCTTCTTCTCTCCTAATCTATAACTCTTCTAGATTTGCTCCCCTATATATATAATTATTGTTATAATATTAGAAAGAGAACCAATTTATATAACTCATTGATCACAAAAAGAGGGGGGAAATATTCACAAGCCCGCTTACTAAAGGAAAAAAATTTAAAAAATGATTTACACAACGCACTAAACAAAAGAACTTAAGAATTCACAGTAAATCACAAATATTCACCAAAAATCCAAACGAAAAACATATACCCCAATATCATTCTCATAAATATCTTGAAAATATACATACATGAAAATGAACTCTTATCTTGAATATAGGTAAATCATCTTTGAAATGGATCATAAACGTTGAAATTGCAACAAAGATTCGTAAAAAAAAATTAAACTATAAAGATATTTTATTAATAAATCTTACATCAACTGTCTAACCAATTTTTTATTATGAATTATAATGGTCCAAATTGAACTAGTAAGGAAAAATATGCATGATAAGTACATTTTGATGTTATTGAATGGGACAAAAATATAGATTATAATCATGAGCATGAGGACATATGTGTTCATACAAATACTTATAAAAAATAGTATAAAATATCATTGATGAGAGTAATAGGCAGGAGATACAACCTAAAATTTGTGATGAGTGAAAAGTGAAGCAACATCCAAGTACTTGTTTTCGCACTAATAGAATCATAAAATTATTTTTATTTTTATTTTTTGTAAATAAAGAATTTTATTATTATTTGTGAATATCTAAAGCTCAAAGAATAAAGAAAAGAATATCAAACAAATAGGAATTGGACAGAAATCCCCAGTTTCATATCATCAACAACATAAACTCCATATCACCATCCCTAACTATACATGGATTAAAAATGTAGTTCAACAGCATCTTGGGGCGGACCCACGTAGGGTCAAGAGGGTTCAAATGAACCCGCTTCGTCGAAAAATAATACTGTATATATAAGTATATTTTATATTTCTAAGAATATTTTATGTATAAAAATTATTTTGACCCCGCTTAAAATATTGATGACGAATAGCCTGTCGGCAAAGTGGGTTCAAATTTTCCCCAAGGTCTTGAGTTCGAAACCAGTCAGAATTATTTTGTTTTAATACGTATTTTCTATTTAAATACGACGTCGTTTATGTCTAAAATACAGTGACCTAACCCATTCCCAAACTAACACCCCCAATTCCGAAACCCTTCTCTATTTCTTTGTATATTTCATAAAAAATGCTTGTTGTCTCTCTCTATCTCCCTCCCCTTTCTCTCTCTCTCTCTACTGAATCTTTTAATTCAATTTCAAGGTCATATTGCTTCCTTCCATAGCTGCCTCCTGCCATTAGCCTCTCACTCTCTCACCGTCAACTATTACCGTCAGGTTTCTCTCTGATTTCTAAATTTTTTTCTTGTACATATAAATTAGGTCTATCTTATCAATTATCATTAAGTGATTTAGGGATGACTAATTGACTATAACACATTGGATTCAGATTAATTTTATTTTTTAAGTGTATGAGTGTATTATGTATATGTGTTTGGCTAACTGCATTATATAGGTGTTCCTTTCAATTAACTCAATTATTCTATGATATAAATAATCTGCTTTTAAATACTTGCCCATCACTAGAATTTACATTGCTGATTTTTTTATTTGTTCTCTTTATTGCTTCAAGAAAAATTATGATGAAAACAATAACTCTTGTAAAGACATTTTGAACTTTCAAAGATGTGGTCCAAAGCTATTTAATGATGATTAAAATCTCATCTAACTGTTTTATAATATAATGATATGTAAAATAAAAAAAAATTAAATTATTGGTGAAGAATGAATAAATGTTAGTTTAAATTTAAGTTTAATTAAATTATTCTTCTAATTCGAATTCTAATTTGGTAATCCAGTTTATGTTACAATGAAGAGATTTTATCCTCCGGTATCTTCCAAGTTGCCACAATCAAGTTCATCCTCTCTAATTGTTACTCCCGTGGAAGAAAATTTGAACCAATTAGTAGAACAACCTCAATCCTCTAAAAAACAAAGATAAGGAATAGATCTTGATTCTTTAAAGACTGATCCAAAGGAGAGATTACCCATTAGAAACTTTCATCCAAATGAGCATGATGAGATTATAAGAGAATACCTCTGAAGAGGTCCTTGCCAACCCCGATATCATAAGTTTCCTCAAAGAAATTTTTCGGGCTTAAAGCGTCGTTTCAATCCTAAATGGTTTAAAGGATATCATAATTGGTTGGAGTATAGTGTGATTGAAGATGCAGCTTACTGTTTGTATTGTTACTTATTTCAAGATGAAGGCATTCATCAAGGTGGAGGTGATGTATTTTCAAGTTTAGGATTTAAGAGCTAGCACAAAAAGAACAGATTAGATATGCATGGATCGAGCAGTATTCATAATCAGGCAAAAAGGAAATGTGAAGATCTATTAAAACAAAAACAGTCAATTCAAACTTCATTTGATAGGCAATCCACTCAAACCAAGCTCGAATACAAAATTCGCTTGAAGGCTTCAATTAAGGTGGTGAGACTCCTATTGAATCAAGGATTGGCATTCCGTGGACATCGTGAAAAAGGCTCCAAAGAATGATCAGTTGACTTCTCATAAAATTCAGAAAGACATTATCATTGTATGTAAAATTGAAACGGTTAAAGCAATTATGGACGATTTAAATAGAGACTTTTTTGCATTGCTAGTTAATGAATCATGTGATGTATCACGCAAAGAGCAATTAGCTATTGTCATGCGATATGTTAATAGATGCAGATCTGTGGTGGAGCATTTTATTGGGATCGTTCATGTTCGTAATACTACTGCTTTGTGCCATTTATTATTTTGCATACCAACTTCAATTGACTCTTGTTGCGGTATCCAAAAAGTATCTTGAAGTGGGAGAACTTGTATTGTTGGTTTCTAATGTATTGAATATAGTGGGAGGTTCTTTTAAATGTATGGATGATCTTCGAGAATCTCAAGCAGAAAAAGTTCAAGAGGCATTAGACATGGGTGAACTTGAATCTGGTAGGGGTTTGAATCAAGAACTTGGTCTTGCTAGAGTTGCAGATACTCATTGGGGTTCGCACTACAAATCTTTTAAGAACTTTATTTCTATGTTTGGCTCAATTATTGATGTTCTTGATACTATCGTTGTTGATGCCCGAACTTTAGAAGAAAGAGCTAAGGCAAAGGGATATCTTAGCACTTGTCAAACATTTGAGGTTGCTTTCATGTTGCACCTAATGAGAGATGTTTTGGGGATCACAAATGAGCTTAATACATCCTTACAAAAAAAGGAGCAAGATATTGCAAATGCTATTCTACTTGTTGAAGTGGCAAAGAGACGGTTGCAAAAGCTAAGAGAAGAAGAATGAGATTCACTTATTGATAAGGTATCTGCATTTTGTGTCAAGTATAATATTTTGATACCAAACTTTGATGACCTCTATGTTAACTCTGGAAGATCTCGACGTAAAGTTGCTGATTATACTATTTTACATTACTATCGTGCTGATATATTTTTCAAGATTATTGATTGGCAAGTTCAAGAACTCAATGCTCGTTTTAATGAGGTGACAACGAACTTGCTTGTTGGAGTAGCTTGCTTAAATCTAATTGACTCATTTTCCAGTTTTGACATAAACAAGATATTGAGGATGGCTGAATTATATCCTGATGATTTTGATGAGAATATAACGGTTACACTCAAGAATCAGCTTGAAACTTATATTGTTAATGTTCGTGATGTTGATGAAAGGTTCTCAAATCTACAAGGACTTGTTGATCTTTCTGAAACACTAGTTAAGACAAAGAAGCATTTGAATTATCCATTTGTGTTTCGCCTTGTGAAATTTGCTTTGCTTCTACCTGTTGCCACTGCTACCGTTGAAAGAACTTTTTCGGCGATGAAGTTGATCAAGAGTGAATTGCGAAACCGAATGAATGACGAATTCATGAGCGGTTGTTTGGTACCTTATGTAGAAAGAAAAATATTTAACACCATTTCTGATGAGACTATTATGAATACGTTTCAGGAAATGAAAACTCGTAGAGGACAGTTGTAATAATATATTTTATTAATATATTTTTTTGTTGACCTCTTTATATATTTGCTTCTTCGTATTTTGAACCCGCTTGATAAAAATCCTGGGTCCTCCACTGATCTTGACTAAGTGAGGTTTCCTACTTGCTCTGTAGAAGACATCTTGAATAATCACCCTAGTAATAACTCTAGAACTGTATTCCTTCCCCGTAAATACCTTTTCTCTCCATCCATACATAGTAGATGCTCCCTGTTAGCACCATCCTGTATAATTCAACATTACAGTTATTACCATTAAAATAAGTTATAGTCCAGGTGAGCTCTTCATCCAACTTAGTGATTGCCTCTGTATGCCCTGCTAACCCACATCTTTTCACTTATCTCAATAGCACTAACACACTTGAAATACAAGTGGAAAATACTTTATCATGTTGATGACACAAGGGGCAAATTTGGTTCGAGACTATGCCCCATTAGGCTAGCCTATCCCTTGTATACAACTTCCCATGCGCAGCTAGCCTTAGAATAAATATCCATTTTGGAGCACCAAAATTATTACATATTAATCTTCTCCGAGGAACCTTTTCAAAATCACCTTTGAGCTTCTTATATATTTTTCTGATAGAGAAGTGCTCCATAAATAGAAATTAATTCATTGTGAGCTTACATTGGTCAAGTTACTTTCCAGCCTTGACAATCTTTTGAAAACACGAGGATGCTTTCTTGCAAGTTATTTTCGTGATGGGATCACCTTTCTAATAGTAAACATGTACTCAACGGAACCAAAGCTCGTCATTCTTCTTGCATAAGTTTCAAAATTGTTTGAGCATAGTAATTCTATTCCATATCTCTGATGGTAATCAACCTCCACTTCCAACCAAGAGGTTGTGAATTCGAGTCACCCCAAGAGCAAGGTGGGGAGTTCTTGGAGAGAAAGATGCCGATGGTCTATTGGAAACAGCCTCTCTAACTCATGGTAGAGGTAAGGTCTACGTACACACTACCCTCCCCAGACCCCACTAGTAGGATTATACTGGGTTGTTATTGTTGTTGTATCTCTATATCAATAAAGTTAACACCACCAACAGACTGTGTTTGACATAAGATATCCCAAGCTAATAATGTCTTATTAGATTCCATCTTGTTACCAATCTATGAGTTTTCTACATGTAGATATGATCAACCTGGTAATCTTTTTGTGAAGCACAAATATCTAGGACCAGAAGGTTTGAATTGAGAATAGGACACTATTAATTAGCTAGATTCTACTAGCATATGAGATAAATTTAGTGGTCCGACTGGTAATTTTACTACGCATCTTATCAAACAGGGGTTGACATTGAGTAACAGATAGCCTCTTTGAGCTTGAAAGTACTCCAAGATGTCGGAAAGAAAGCTCCCATTTGGAGTAACCCAACATGTCAAGAATTTGGTGTTGCACTACATGTTTGAATCCACAAAAATACGTTGAACTCTTAGGAAATCAGTCCTGAAGCTCTAGAGAAAGCTTGGAAGCAATCAGACAACAATTGACAAACTTTTTTTCTCCTTTGCAGAAGAGTAAGAGATCATCTACAAATTAAAGTTGAATGATTCTTGTTTTAGCACATTTTGGATGGTATTTGGACTCTGTAGTCTTAACCATTCTCCTCAGCATCCTATTCAGGTATTCCATGACCAAATAAATTATTTGTATTTAGAAATTTATTTTTGGTTAAGGAATTTGTAATCATTCAAATTTTATTGGATTTAAATCCATAAGATAATTTGAATTATCTTAAATTCAAGACATTTGTCCAATTAAATTTGTGGCTAATATGTTTGATTTAACTATTTATGTGCAAATATATTGGGATAGTCCATTTAATTTGATTGCAAATGGTAAGCTCAATTTATTGGAGGAGTTCTCTTGGTCACACTCCCAATAGAGTAATTTCTTTTTTGAAGGCCCAACGGATGGTTGAGAATGAGTATTTGGCGTATCTGAATTTTGTTAGAGGTATTAGTGTTGATACTCCTATTGTTGATTCGATCCTGATAGTGAGGGAGTTTCCAAATTGTTTCTCGTAGACCTACCGGGCATGCCACCTAATAGGAGTATTGACATTGGTATTGATTTGGTGCAGGGCACTCAACCCACATCTATTCCACTATATCGTATGGCTCCAACTGAGTTGAAGGAGTTGCAGGAGCAGTTGCAGGAGTTATTGGATAAGGGGTTTATAAGGCCGAGTGTTTCACCTTGGGGTGCACCGGTGTTGTTAGTGAAGAAGAAGTATAATTTTATGAGGATGTGTATCGACTATAGATAGCTGAATAAGAACAAGTATCTATTACCTCACATTAATAATTTATTTGATTCATTTCAGGGTGCCAGGGTATTCTCGAAGATTGACTTGAGCTCACGTTATCACCAGTTGAAGATTAGAGCTTCAGACATTTCTAAGACGGCTTTCAGGACTCGTTATGTGCATTATGAGTTCTTGGTAATGTCTTTGGGTTTGACTAATGCCCAGTAGCTTTCATGCATTCGATAAACATTGTGTTCCAGCTTTATTTGGATTCATTTGTTATTGTATTTATTGATGATATCTTGGTGTATTCTCTTTGCAGAGAGGAGCACGAGCAACATTTGAGGATTGTGCTCTAGATTCTGAGGAAGAAGAGTTGTATGCTATGTTCTTGAAGTGTGAGTTTTGGTTGGACTCAGCAACATTCTTGGGCCACGTGATGTCTAGTAATGGGATCAAGATGGATCCAAAGAAGATTGAGGTAGTTCAGAGTTGGCCCAGACTTTCTATCGCTACAGAGATCAGGAGTTTCTTAGGCTTGGTTAGTTACTATTTTCGCAATGCGGATGAATTCTCATCTATTATAGCTCCATTGACCAAGTTCACTCAGAAGGGTGCTCCGTTCATATGATATGGCGAGTATGAAGAAAGCTTTCAGAAGCTCAAGATTTCTTTAACTACAGCTCCACTTTTGGTATTGCCCTCAGGATCGGGGATGTATACTGTCTATTGTGATGCTTCATGTGTTGGCCTTGGGTGTGTGTTGATGCAGTACGATATGGTGATTTATTATGCGTCACGCCAGTTGAAGCTCCATGAGAATAATTATTCGATGCATTATTTAGAGTTGCCAGCGATTCTACACGTACTCAAGATTTGGAGGCATTACTTATATGGTGTGTCTAGTGAGGTTTACAATGATAACCAGAGTCTTTAGCATTTGTTCAAGCAAAAGGATTTGAATTTGAGGTAGTGGAGGTGGTTGGAGTTGTTGAAGGATTATGATATCACTATCTTGTATCACCCGGGCAAGGCTAATATGGTTGTGGATGCCTTGAGTAGGAAGGCAGAGAGTATGGAGAGTTTGACATTTATTTCAACTGTGGAGAGGCCTTTGATTGTGGAAATTCGGGCTTTGGCCAATAGATTTGTGAGATTGGATATTTCTGAGCCTAACATAGTTCTTGCTTTAGTTGTTGCATAGTCGTCCTTGTTTCACCGAGTTAAGGCTCACCAGTATGGTGATCCCCATTAGCTTGTCTTTAAGGACACGGTGTTGCGAAGTGGTGCTAAGGAGGTGACTATTGGTGATGATGGTGTATTACGACTTTAGGGTCGAATTTATGTTCCTGATGTGGATGGTAAGAGAGTTGATTCTGCATGAGGTTCATAGTTCAAGGTATTCTGTTCACCCAGGTGCTACAAAGATGTATCGTGACTTGAAACAATATGATTTGTGATGGAGGATGGAGAAAGACATTATTAGGCATGTTTCACGGTGTTTGAATTGTCAGCAGGTCAAGTATGAGCATTAGATACCAGGTAATTTGCTTTAGAGGTTAAATATACTAGAGTGGAAATGAGAGCGCATTACCATGGACTTTGTGGTAGGATCGCCACGGACTTTGAGGAGATGTGACACTATTTGGATCATTATGGACAGATTGATCAAATCTACACATTTCAATCCAGTTAAGACTTCTTTTACACTTCAGAGAAGCTGGCTCGGATCTATATCAGAGAGATTGTCCATTTCCATGGTGTGCCTATTTCTATCATCTCGGAACGGGCACGTATTTTACATCGCACTTTTGAAGAGCTATTCAATGTGAGTTGGGCATGCAGATGGAGATGAGTACTACATTCCACCCACAAACGGATAGGCAATTTGAGCGGACCATTCAGATCCTTGAGGATATGTTCAGAGCATGTGTTATTGATTTTGAAGGCCAGTGTGATCAGTTTCTATCATTAGCTGAATTTGCCTACAATAACAGCTACCAGTCTAGTATCCAGATGGCTCTGTATGATGCATTATATGGGAGGCAGTGTCGTTCTACAGTTGATTCATTTGAGCCCAGTGAGGCTAGGTTATTGGGCACAAATTTGGTTCGGGATGCTTTCGAGAAGGTAAAGTTAAGCGGCTTTGTACAGTTCAGTCCAGACAGATGAGTTATGCTAATAGGAAAGTTTGTGATGTGGCTTTTATGGAGGGTGAGAAGGTTCTTCTTCGAGTTTTGCCTATGAACAGCGTGATGAGATTTGGGAAGAAGGGCAAGTTGATCCCTGGGTACATAATAACATTTGAGATTTTGAAGAAAGTTGGTGAGGTGGCTTATAGACTTGCTTTGCCACCCAGCTTGTTTATTCGGTATTTCATGTGTTCCATGCTTTAGATGTATCATGAAGATCAGTCACATGTGTTGAATTTCAATTCAGTGCAATTGGACGAGAATGTGACTTTTGAATAAAAAGCCGGTGGCCATATTGGATAGGCAGGTTCAAAAGTTGAGGTCTAAAGATATTGCATCAGTAAAGGTTTAGTGGAGAGGCTAATTGATTGAGGAAGCTACTTGAAAAAATGAGAATGATAAGTAGAGCAGATATCCTCATCTTTTTTGCATTCTAGGTATGATTAGAGAATGTAATGACCCGACCAGTCATTTTATGTATCTGAGCTCTGTTTGTCTATTTGATGCTTCTCGTATGTTTTTTTTGTTGTTTTATGACTTGCGGGGATGGTTAGTTTGGCTTCAGGAAGAATGGAGATGGATTTGGGATACTTATCATTTTGGAAGCTTAAGTTGCTAGAGTTGACCAAGGTTTGACTTTTGAGTGGACGGTCTCAGATTGGTGATTTGATCATTACAATAGGTTCTTTTTGTGATTTTAGACTTAGGAATATATTCAGATTTGGATTTTGAGGTACCTAGAAGGTTTTGGCACTATTTACCGAAAGTTGGAAATTTGAAAGTTTGGAGAGTTTATAGGTTTGACCAAGAGTTTACTTTGGTGTTATCGAGTTTCGATTGGTGTTCTAGGATATGGAATAAGTTTGTTTTGTTGAATAGAACTTGTGTGCAAAATTTGGTTAGAATCCAGAATGTTTAGGTATGATTCAGATGTGTTTATTGAAGTTAGAAAGTTAAGAAAGGGATATCTATCATTGATTCTTGATATTGATGTTAATAGTGGTATTTTCAGCTTTTGGATAAGTTTGAATAAGGTATTAGGATTTGTTGGTATGATTTCAGAGCTTTTTGGTGTCATTTGGAAGTTCTGATTCTGGTGCATCACTCATGCGAAAGTTTGGGTACAGGTGCGATGTCATTGGTACGACTGGTCTGTTACATTTTCAGTATTGAGCTAGTATGGGAAATTTTCCTGTCTACGGAAGAGGGGGCACATGTGGGGAGGTCGCACATGCGGTGGGTGGAGCACACATGCGAGACTGGTTGGTCTTTGGAGGATCGTTTCTACGGAGAGAGGGATCGTAGGTGCAAAGGCGCACCTGTGATGATTGTGCGTGCGCCTGCGAGGATTGGCAGCACCTGGAGATAGCGCACCTTTGAAGGTTGGACGCGCTTGCAGAGTCGCAGATGCGGTAGTGGTGCCGTTATAAAGGTCGACTAGTTAGGCGGAAGCTCGCAGATGCGAGCCTTGGACTCCGGTAGTGGTGTCGCAGATGCGACCATTTGGACTGCAGATGCGAGATCACTGGCAGGCTTCATACAATTTGAGGGTTAGCTAATTTTTTATTATTTTGAGTTTTGGAGCTCGGTAAGAGGTGATTTTTGAGAAGATTTTCATCACTACTTTGTAGGTAAGTAAATTTTCACTTAGATTTGACTACATATCTTGAATCCTCATGGATTTATAAACTTTAATCATGGAATTTTGAATTTTTTGGGGGGTTTTTGTCTACAACTTAAGAGGGTGTATTTAGGAATTTGAGGGTCGATTTGGACTCGATTTTGGAATCTATTCATATATTTGGACTCGTAGGATTATGGGTACTCAGGATCTACCCTTTGGCTCAGATTTTGAATAGTTGACTATTGTTGACTTTTGGAGAATTAAGTAAAAATTAAAGTTTTATTGTTTGGAGTTGATTTCTATAGCATTATTTAACGTTATTGAGTTGTATTTGACTAGATTTGAGGTGTTTGGAGGTTGACTTGAAAGAAAAAGCTGTGTTGGAAGGTTGAAGTTGTTACCGCTTCTATATTTATCATAACTCTGTTAATAACTTGATAATTGACTTTTGTTATTACTATTTGGTGTTGGCTTGCCTAACAAGCAGGTTACGCATCATCACGATCTTTGGTGGGGTTTGGGATGTGACAGTGAAGTAAGGAGATCCCCTATCTCCTGCCTTGTTCAGCTTTTTTGCAGACGTATTATCTAGCGCGTTGAACAAGTTTTTTGAAAATAAGGATTTCAAAGGGTTTGGCATGCCTAAGCGTAGCTCCAACTTGAATCATCTTTCTTATATGGATGACACTATTATTTTTGCTTCTGCCCAATAAGAATCTTTGGAGATGATTATGTCTACATTGAAAGAGTATGAAAAGGTATCTGGGCAGAAAATAAATAGAGGCAAAAGCTCTTTTTACATGTATGAAATAGCAGCGACAGTCTTGCATAATGAGGTTCAACAAATCACACTTCACAGGTTTTTTCAAGAAGCAATTTCCTTTCACTTACTTGGGGTATCATATCTTCTATACTAGAAGGAGAAAGATGTACTACATTGAGTTGATTAAAAAGGTGAAGAACAAACTGCAATCTTGGAAAGGTACGTTGCTTTCTTTTGGGGGGGGGGGGAGGGGCAATTTAAAAGGATATTTTGCAAAGCATACCAATCCATCTTCTATCAATATTTGATCCTCCCAAATGTGTTCTTGATGATCTCCATAAGATATTTTCTAGATTCTTTTGGAGTAATAAGGAGGATAAGATGAGTAGGCACTGGTCCTCTTGGTTTAACCTATGTCTACCAACTGAAGAAGGTGGACTAGGGTTTCGGTCGCTCTATGATGTGTCTAAGGAATTATTTGATAATTTATGGTAGAAATTTCGGATTTGCAAATTATTATGGGTAGATTATATGTGGAATAAATATTACTAGAAACAAATTCCAACCTTGGTGCAGTGGTGGGAGGATCACATGCGTGAAAAAATATTGGAGTCAAGGGATGCAATTGAGCATGAAATTTGGTGGGACCAAAAAGTTACCTATAGCATTTGGCATGATAACTGGACGAGATTGGGGGATTTGTATCGTGTTGTTCTAGAGGATTTTAATATCAATGAAGACATCCAAGACATGGAGGACCTCATGGAAGATGCAAGACTTACAAAACTTGTTCCTGGCGGATATAATGGATCATGTTGAGCAGGAAATGTGTGTAATTGAGGATGAGATAGTGGGACAAACCATGGTGGATGCTAAATAATTTTGTGAAGTTCATGGCGAGTGGTGCATGGGAGTTTCTAAGGCATAAAGCTCCAATATCTCAACCTTTCAAGGCTATGTGGGTGAAGGGTGTTCCTTTCAAGTTGTCCTTCTTTCTTTGGAGATTTTGGAAGTTTTAACTTCCGCTTAATGATGTGATTGAAAGGATGGGGTATACGGTTTTTTTCAAATGTTGGTGCTACCCGAATCCACAACAAGAAAAGTTTTCTCATGTGTTTCTTCATAGCTCATTTGCTACTAGAATGTGAAAGAATTTTGGTGATGCAGTGGGTGTGCAAGGCCCTCTTGTACAACTTCACCCGTCCATATTGAAGTGGTGGAGCCTTGAGTGTGTGAGTAAGTTGAAGCCTTTGATCCAAGCTGCCTCTGCCATGATTTTTTGGCAACTATGGAAGTGGAGGAACACATGTATGATTGGAGGTACAATATCTTTTTGGAGAGTTGTTTATGAAATCAATAACAACCTCCACTACCTGGCTAGAGTGAGGTACCCTTGGCTTCCTAATATACATTTTTCATGGCCTTAAATGGTACAATACTTTGAAGGGTATAAGCCATTACTTGGGAGTAAGTTGGTGCATTGGTCTTGTCCGCCGGTAGGTTGGTACAAATGTAATATAGATAGGGTTGCAAGGGGCAATCCAAGCCCTAGATCCTATGCCTTTTGTGTTAGAAATATGTAGGGAGATATTATGTGTGCAAAGGAAAGAAGGCTAAGGGATGGTGGAAATATGTAGGCAGAAGCTATAGCCATAAAGGAGGTGTTAGAATTTTTGTGTATCTATGGCCTACTGTCAGTTATCAAAGAGACAGATTCCTTGACAATCAAGAAGGTTTTGTATGGAGTTTGGGAGATCCCTTGGATTATAGTGTTGGAGGTGAATAGGGTTAGGTAGTTGAGGGGGCTAGGCCAAGTGCAAGTTGCCTATGTGTTGAGAGAGGGCATTGCACTGGCTGGAATTTTAACCAACCTTGTTTTTAATTTTGCAGGTGACATATCCTTTGAAGACTTCCATGAACTTCTATTCCAACTTAAAAATATCCTCAATGTTGATAATCTCAAATCCCTAATATCCGTATTACTAAACTCAAAAGAAGGGATCCGAGTTGAAGCTTACACTTTAAAGAAGACTTCAAAGGTGAGAAAGAAAGGGACATACATGCTGCTTTGGTTCACTAGACATATGTGCATATCTTGCTTGTATGTCTTACATTACTTATGTCTCATGTTATCCTACATTCTCACTTATTTGAGGCATAGTTATTTCCATTTGCTTGGGTTAGGGTTCCTTGGTTATGACTGTCTATTGAATCCTTTCTAATATTTGGTATTAATATTGAATAGTGTTAAATCTATTAGAGGAGAGTCAAATGATAGTAAGGGAGTTTACTCATACTTTATGGATGCATGCTTGTGTACACCTTGGATAGTTCTTTCTTGGTTGATATATTCTGGTATGATCGTTGGGCAAAAGATACATTGCACTGCCCTATGTTGCTTTGGAGGCTTCTTCTTTTTATGGTTTGAATTCTATAGCACCTAGTGAAAGCATTATAGGTTTTTTGAGATGACATCCAATCATGGCCTTGGGACGTTGCTGCAAGGATTCTTTTGCATTCCACTTGATTAAATCGAGGTTAGCTTATATTTTTATGTACTTAATTAGCACCAGTTTACATGTATCTATTCTTGTATTTATACCCAACTTAGGACTTGTTATCACTAAGTTGGTACTAAGTTTATTTTGTGCAAAGTTTATACTTCCTCAAGTTGTAAGACTTATTTGGTTTGATTTTTTATATATTAGTCGCTAAGCAATCTGCTTAGTGACCCTTTCGCAAAAAAAAGAAAAGAACCTATCCATTTACTGTTCATAACAAATCCTAGTTCATAATTTGCTCCAAGAACTTGTGTTCCTTTCTCATTAAAAAGATGTTTCTCAACTCACTACAACTCCCAAAGATCCATCTTAATTTGTATGTGAGTAGATCTAAAGATTTATATTTTTGAGTTCAAAACCTTAGCTTAGGTCTTGGTTGAGATTCTTGAATCTTGAGATAGGATCCTATGGATTCAGTTCACAAATGTCGTTAGGATAATATTAAATGGTGTTAGCATACCATAAATTATTACCTTGGTGATAGTTATGAAAGATATGCTCATCCTTCTCTCTAGAATAATATTCCACTTTGGCAGAAATATTTTTGCTTCTCTCTCTTCGACTCATAACATTCCTTATATAGTGACTTTGGGGTACCGCGAGGGTTTCCTCCGGACACTCACTTTACATAGGTTTCTCTTCGATTACACATGGAATTCTTTGAACATTCGTAGGTTGCTCCTGATTCCCATGTGACACTCCGGATTCTCATGGTTCATTATGGATCTCCCGTTTGTTGCTGAGGCATCCTCATGCGCCTTCCTTTATTCTGTCTCGGCTTCTGAGCCTTGACTGACCCAAGTAGAGGTTAGGACTTTCTGAGGTCTTTATATTGTCCCCTACTTAGGAACATTCATCCTTGAAAGTCAAAAGTTAGCCCTCACTACACACTGAAAGAGTCTTAAATCGGTAGCTCGTGCCGCCCCAAAGAAACAGATCCTCACAAGTCATTCTGGGTCCCTCAACCTGTACACTCCAATTTGCTGCATTCTTGTCTTCTTCATTAACATTATCTTTGCATTCGAATCCGGGAGAAGCTAACGTATGGTCTTATATATGACATAAAATGTAACACATGAAGGAAAAGAACTCTAGTAGTCCTTAAACATGTTCATCTTCTTCAAGAAACAGATGGGGATATATTTTCTTTATGCCTTTTCCCACTTCTCAAGTTGCCTCTTTGACATGTTGGTTCCTCTATAACACCTTAACGGAGGGAATTTCCTTAGTTGTCAACTTGCGAATCTACCTATCCAGAGTAGAAGTAGGAATTTCTTCATAAGTCAACCCCTAATTTACCTCAATAGATTACGAGGGAACGATGAGCGATGGGTCGCCTATCAATTTCTTTAACACAGACACATGGAACACGCGGTATACAGAAGATAATTCTTGAGGCAATTCAATCTTATAGTCTAATTGGTCAATTTTCTTCAAAATTCTTTAAGATCCAATGTACATTGGATTTAATTTCCCCATCTTCCTAAATCTCATTACACTCTTCATAGCATAAACTTTCAAGAATACTCAATTATCTTGTTTGAACTCCAAATCTCTTTATTGAATATCCGAATAGGACTTTTTGCAGATTTGGGCGGTTTTCAATAAATCCTTAATTATTTTAACTTTTCAATAGCTTGGTGAATAAGGCCGAGACCCATGAGTTCCACTTTACTAACCTCGAATCACCCAATAAGAGATCTACATCTCCTTCCATATAAAGATTCAAACGGAGCCATCCGAATGCTCGCGTGGTAGCTGTTATTGTAAACAAACTCAATGAGTAGTAAGTGATTATCCCAACTTCCTTTAAAGTCAAGAACACATGCCCTCGACATGTTCTCGAGCATTTGGATTGTCCACTCTGCTTGCCCGTCTGTATGGGAATGGAAACTTGTGCTAAGACTAACTTGAGTGCCCAGAACTTTCTAGAACTTTTTGTCATGACCCAAAATCTCACCAAAAGCCGTGATGGCCCCTAACCCGCTTTCTAGCAAGCGAAGACTCAATCAACAATAATGAAAACAGATTATCAAGTCTTTAACAGAATCATGATTATTAAGTCTTTAACAGAATACATCTCAAATCAATATCATAAATACATAAGTCTAAGACAAGGTCTAAACACCATCACAAATAATATCCCAAAACCTGGTGTCACCTCATCACGAGCATCTAACAAGAGTAAACAATATCAACTGAACAACAATATATGTCCGAAAAGGGAATAGATTGACATAATAGATAAGTAGGGAGGGGTGTCACACCTCCTATTTATGGGCATTATGAAAAGGAAAGGAGTTTTTCCAATTAAATTAAAATTATTTAAAAATTGATTAATTTATTAAGTTAATGAGTCGCCACTTAGAATTATTTATTACGGTGTTCCGAGCCACCAAATTATTAAAATCCCAATTCAAGAAAAACTTGACTCCATTTATGGTCCGTGAACACATAAGACCGGGTAAGAAATTTTGTTAACCAAAGTGAAGGTATAAGGCACTCTCCGAGTCCGTAGTTTTAGCACGACCACTTTAAGAAACTACACTTGGATTTAATTAATCTAGATTATTGCATATTTAGGCATTTTATGCATTTTTACTTTTATTTGCTTATTGTTATTTTTAAAAGAGTTATGAAACTAATCTTGAACAAGTCGCGTTGTCGCACACTTATTGTTTGTATGTATTGAAAGATCATGCCACGCGTACATACTCATGATTTAACAACACGTTTATTTATTATTTTAAGTTATAGGATCAAGGCACGTAGACGCACGCTTGAATTTTGGGATTACATATCACGTTTATTTATTATTTTAAGTTTAGGATCAAGGTACGTAGACGCGCGCTTGAATTTTGGGATTACATATCACAGTTGTGCCACGGAAATAATACCCACAACTATAAAAATTTATTATTAATTGAAGCGCGCCTAAAGCAACTAGCGATGTTTATTCTTCCTAGCTTGAGATTATTGTGAGGCCAAGAATTGTGGAATTTATTGGTTGATTAGGGGTGGAGTTTAGACTATTGGTAAGTTAGTTTGTTAAAAAAAATATTTTACGCCTGTTAGGATTTTAAAGGATTATTAGCAATCTGTCTACTATGAAAAAGACTATGAATTGAACTAAAGTAGACTAAAACTATGGTTTAGATATATTGCATATTTGATAGGAGCGTGAGGTTTATCGGACTTGGTGTAGCAATGGAGGCATTTAAGAAAAAATGAACCAACGATTAGTTCTGAATTTATGAATAAAATCGAACTTGCAGGGTTAGAGGTGAATCATTTACACACAACCGAGTTCAACCAATTTATCATATACTTCCAAGCCCAAATAGCCCAGAAATCTTAGAGTCAACAGACTCATCTAGAAAAACAAATGAGGCCCATACGACCTTCAGAAGCCTGATCTTAATTCAGGGGTCCAATCGAACCCCTTTACGCTAATAGTCCTATGATTTTGCGATCGTTGGCCAAACATCATCAATTGATTTCGTTTAATTACGAGTTTTAATGGCCGGCTCTACTGATAAAATTACACTTTGCAAAATATCTTTCCATAATAAAATGTGAAGCAGTATAATTACAATCATCCAGATAATTATCATGTCAAAATTTATAGGAACTCTTACATAAACAAACGCCTAATTTCGTCTTTCAGAATCAAACAAGCAAGTTTCCTAACTAACCACTCTAAAGTCAAATCCCTCACATTCTTCACATCCAGGCGTACCTATTCTCTTTTTCTGCACCGTTATGACTCCGGCATAGATTTGATTAAAGCCTTTAACAATATACTAATCCTCAAACGTACAAACATCACTTCTATGCTAGAGATCTATCCATCACAATTAATCTTTTGGTTCTGGAAGTGCAAATCTGACTCATAGATGGTCAGATCTAAAAGTGAGAACCTTCCACTGGAATTTTCATCTACTAAAACAACCTTTAAGGCATAGTGTAAGCATTAGAAATCAGAAACTTTCACAATATAGAAATTACAGCATCCAAACTATGAACTGATAACAACAAATCAAACCTTAAAGTTCATAGTAGATCAAACACATATGCTTTCAGATCTTTATTGAGAGGCAAAGAATAAACACATGCTGCTTCAATGGACGAGTTTTCCTAATTTTAGTAACCTATTTCATTCACAATAGTTGTCAATGAACTTATAGCCTTTATTTTGAACATTAAAAGAGCATTCAACACATATTATAGTAAAAAATTTAAGTTCGAATAAATCAGCAAAGACCAAAAATAAACTGACACTTTCCATCATTCATAACAACAATAGGTACAAAGGTTTTTGTGTTTACCTATAGCAAGATAAATCATTGAAAATGGCCAAATAAAGGCTAAAAGAGAAAGGATGGAGCTAAGCAACAAAATTCAACAGCATCAGGCAAATAGAGTACTAGATCACAGTCAGTTCTTGAAGCTCAGAGAAAAAGAGATTGAAAACTCGAGAATCAGCGGAAAACCAATAGCAAACTCCTAATCTTTTCTTAGCTCTTCAAAATCCTTCAAACCCCCTTTTTATTTCTATGTTTCTTGGATCTCAGCCTTTAGTGACTTCAAGGGAAGAATACTATTTCTTGCAACGGCTGACTGCGTTTTAAGATGAGTGTATAATGGGCTTATATAGATCCCATGCCCTAGGGTTCCCTCCATTTCCCCTCTCTTACTTATTTTTCC
The DNA here is from genome assembly GCF_000715075.1 of Nicotiana tabacum. Lineage (NCBI taxonomy): Eukaryota > Viridiplantae > Streptophyta > Magnoliopsida > Solanales > Solanaceae > Nicotiana > Nicotiana tabacum. Next base: position 76,508,170 of record NC_134091.1, read on the forward strand.
CCTAGCCAATCACAAGACTAGTTTTCTATTCTCGGCTTTTATTAGTTACAGAAGATTCTTCTTAGTTATTTTCCCATGTTATCACAAATTCTCATGTACCTATCTAATTGCAGTTGACTCACCCTCTTCTAGAACCTTCTTTTCATTTTTCCTTTAGTTCTTTTCCCCTTATACCCTTAGGCGACCTTTGAGGGGCTCGGTCAAGCTGGATCGAGCTTTGGGATTACAAGTTAAGCCCATGTGGACCAAATGAAGGTCCAACATGAATTACTAAACCACCTAAAGCCCTTTAGTACATCCCAGAAACCTAATTAGCACCCCATATCTACAAATCCTATTTGATCATCTAAAAATAAAAGTCAACCAAACATTATCAGTCAAAGATAAATTAGCCACTTGAAAGTTAACTAAAACATGCCAACTAACTCATGCAACAGTTAATTAAGTTATGAAAGTGAATTAATACCTAATCACTCATGCATGCTATTTTGTTTAAACAAAATAGAAGGAACTAAAATTAAAGTAAAGAAACAAAAACAGAAAAATAAAGAAAGAAAAAGAAATAGAGATGTAAGAGAATACCCATCAAGGTGGAGCCAAAAATGGGAGGATTCAAATGGTGGCCGACTCGGCATAATCCGACCACCAATGGACCTTTTTCTAGGAGATCCACCTTGAAATTCTATGTCCTGGTGGATCTTCCTAGAGTAAGGCTACTGTGGGTTCGATGGGGACGGAGACGAAGGAATTGATCGATTTTGGCCGGTTATCAGTGAGTTGACCGGCGTCGATGGCTGTGAAACTTCACAAGACCAGCATCAATCTAAAGATCTTCGTGAGATTGATCGACTGATGTAGGTTTTGTTGCCATCAAGGCCTAGGTTTGGTATAAAATCAAAAAGGGGCCAAAGGGCTAGGGTTTCAAATTTCGTGGCTAGATTCGTGGATTCTGGTTGAGATTCAAAAGATACTGGTATGAGATTTGAAGAGAGGAGAGCAAGGAGAAGCAGGTTCTGAAATTGGGCGCCGGGGTTTTGGAAGTGAGTTTGTTTGAGAATAAAGGTCCGACCTTTACATTTTAATTTTATTAAAATTGAAATTGGACAAAAACGACGTAGTTTTGGCTCGCAACTACATCGCTTTGATCTTTGAATTGAATGCGGGGCAAACCGGGCATTGAAAGTGGACTTGGAGCGGGTATTTCTTGTAATAATAGGCCAAATGAGCAGGCCCAGTCTGATCTAAATCCAAAACATGCCCTCTCCATCCTATTTAATTTGTAACCACATTTAAAATGTGTACAAACTAAAACCTATTTTCAATTCCAGCCTATATTGTCTAATAAAACCATTTTATCAAAATTATATAAATTATCCTAATTGACTATTAGTCATACCAATTATATTTCTAAAAATGCAAAATAACTAAATGCACATATTTTTGGGTAATTTTGTGATTTAAAGTGTGCCTGATGATGCCAAAAAATGCATGTAAATCTACAAATGCTATAAAATGTAAACAAACAAATAAATAAAGGATCCTAAAACTTCTATAAAAAGTTAAAATAATTTAAAAAACTAATTTGAAGTATTTTTAGGAATAATTTTGCATGGGGCAAAAATTATGAGCTCACAAGGGGGACTCCATGTGTTGCGGATCGGATCAAGTAAAGCAGCTCTCCACAGAGTCTCCAAATATGCTCCTATTCAACTGGATGGGTACCACAAGTACTTGCCTCACAACCTGCTAAAAAATATATAGAAGTGTAGTACGAGTACAACACCATGGTACTCAGTAAGTATCAAGTCTAGCCTCGAAGAACTAGGGGTAAGAGGTCGATATCGACACTTATTAACAGTTTAATAATCAGGCAGAAGCATAAATGAGATATGAAATAAGGCATGGAATCATCAAATAAGTACGAAAGCAAGAAGCACAGTGTATATGGAATTTAGGCATGCTTAACATATATAGGAGGTCAAATGAGGTGTCCAATACCTCAATCCTCGCACAAAAACATGATGCAAATCAATCAACATTTATATAAAGAGTCTATGATATGTAAATATGCATGTCAGGATCCCTTTTCAAAGGTCACAACACAAATCCATGTGCCTGACACAGGCCACGTGTCAAAACTAAGCACCAAATCTGAATGCCTATGCTCATAGGGACCAAAGTAACATGGGTAATCACCTAAATCTAGAGAGACGAATGCACATCCAAGCGTTAATCATTTTACAATTAGTGATCAATAATAGATATCCGTTCATAATACCATAGTGCCAAATTCCTCTACTTTTCACAATATCCTATTCTCCAGCTCATGCATATGTGTATGAAATAATATGATTAAGAAGCAACAGACATAACAATAGAGACGCGGATAAAAGCTCATATGGCTAAACGATGACTATGACTAATCATGTAACTCAAATTATCTCAACAATTCAATAAGTAATTTTAACATTCAAAAAGTCTTTTCATAACATTTAACATGAATAAATTAAGCCATATAACCACCAATCATGAATCAAATAAGGTAAGTGTATGACTACGACTTAGTAAGAAAGCTCAACATGCCAAAATGATCCTTTATGCCCAATTCAACAAGTCATAATCTTAAGCATGCTTCTAAGACATAACTATGAAGCATCACGTAGTCATATAATCAACGAAAAATGGATAATAAATTCACATAGTCCAAACAAAATATATCATAACCCAAACTCTACTAGGTATTGTCATAACCTAGCTACGCATATACGCACATCACCTCGGATATACGTGGCTCCTGAATCAAGTAACAGGTAGCAGATAGATCACCTATATGAAGAATTTTCTCTTACAAGGATAGACAACAGACTTACCTCCACAATGCTTTTCCTTTCAAATCCACCTCCAAACGACTCGAATCTAGTCAAATAGTACTTAAATAAGTCAAATAATGCTATTGAAATCAACTCCAAACAATAAAGCTTCAATTTTTAATAAAAAATGTACAAAAGTCAACCCGCGCCCCACATGATCAAAACCCGAGTATTGGAATAGATCCCGACTATCCATCACCTCACGAGTCCAAATACATGATTAGATTCCAAAACGGAGTCTAAATCGGCACTCAAAACCCCAAATTACACACTTTTAGGTTTTAGATAAAATCCCCAAAATTTCACTTTAAAATTTCATGTTTAGGTGTAGAAATCCATGTGAATCAAGAGATATAATTAAACCCAAGTGGAATTTACTTACTCCCAAAATTATGGTGAAAATCTCTTCCAAACTCACTTTTTGCCGAGCTCCAAAACTCAAAATAATGAAAAAGAGTCAAAACTCGAAATATGACATGACGTCAAGCATTTTCGCTGTGCCCAAAATGTCCGCATTTGCGAGCACCGCTTCTGTGACTAAAGCCTCGCATCCACGAGCTCCCTTTCACCAGCCAGACATCGCACATGTGACACACAATCTGCATCTGCAGAATCATAGTGCGCACACTCACTCGCAAGCGCGACAATGTATATTCTCCAGGACCTCTGTATGTGCGGTCCCCATCCTAGGAATGCCTTCGCAGGCGCATATTATTCCTCACAGGTTCGACCCTTGCACCTGCGCACCTCCCTTCACCGGTGCGATGCACCAGAACCAACAACATCAACAACTCCTAAATGGTCTAGAACTATCCCAAAATGCACCCGAGCCCCCATCCAATCCTACCAACAAGTTCGAATACATAATCCAAATTTATCCAAAGATTCAAAACACCACAAACAACATCAAAACCAAGAATCGAAGATCAAAATCCATTCTTTAATTTCCAAACTTCCTAACTTCGCCAAACACATTTGAATCATGCATAAACATTCCGGATTTCAACCAAACTTCGCACACAAGTTCTATTAAAAAGAATAAATCTCTCCAAAGTCCCAGAACACCAATCGGAACCCGATAACGTCAAAGTCAACTATCGATCAAACCTATAAACTCTCCAATTCTTCAAATTGCCAACTTTCGGCAAATAGAGCCAAAACCTTCTAGGAACCTCCAAATCGTATTTTGAACATATGCAAAAGTCCAAAATCACCATAAAAACCTATTGGAACCATCAAATCACCAATTCGAGGTCGTCTACTCAAAAGTTCAACCTTGGTCAACTATTACAATTTAAGCTACCAAAAATAGAACTAAGCATTCCAATTCACTCTCAAACCTTCCCGAAACCAAACCAACCATTCCCGCAAGTCATAAAATATCAAACAAACATACAATAAGTATCAAATAGGGGGAACATGGCTCTCATACACAAAAATGACCGGCCGGGTCATTACATTCCCCTTTTTAAAACAAACTTCATCCTTAAACGGGTTTAAAATCATAGCTGGAATGCCAAAAAGATGAGAATATCTGCTCTGCATATCATGTTCGGTCTCCCAAGTCGCTTCCTCGACCGGTTGACCTCTCTATTGAACCTTCACTAATGAAATCTCTTTCGACCTCAACTTATGAACATGCCTATCTAGAATGGCCACTGCCTCTTCCTCATAAACCAGATTCTCATCTAACTGCATTGAACTGAAATCAAACACATGTGACTGGTCTTCATAATACTTTCGAAGCATGGAAACATGAAATACCAGGTGAACTCCTGACAAACTGGGTGGAAATGCAAGCCTGTAAGACACCTCACCAACTCTCTCTAGAACCTCAAATGGGCCACTAAACCGAGGGCTCAACTTGTCCTTCTTCCCAAATCTCATCGCGCCCTACATAGGCGAAACTCTAAGAAGAACCTTTTCACCTTCCATAAAAGCCACATCGCAAACCTTCCTATCAGTATAACTTTTCAACCCGGACTGCATTGTACAAAGATGCTCCTAAATTAACTTCACCTTTTCAAAGCATCACGAACCAAATATGTACCCAAGAACCTAGCCTCACCAAGCTCAAACCAACTAATCAGAGAATGACACTGACTCCTATATAAGGCCTCATACGGAGCCATCTAGATAATGGACTGGTTATTGTTGTTGTAAAAAAACTTCGCAAATGGTAGAAACTGATCCCAATGGTCTCCAAAATCAATAACATAGGTTCTAAACATATCCTCAAGGATATGAATGGTCATCTTGGACTGGCCATCCAATTACAAGCCCAAGTATCGCTGAACAACTCTCCAAAAGTGCAATGTGAATTGGGCACCCCGATCCGAGATGATAAAAACAAGCACCCCATGCAAATGGACAATCTCTTTGATGTAGATCTGAGCCAACTTCTCTGAAGTGTAAGAAGTCATGACCGGAATAAAATGCGCAGACTTAGTTAGTCTGTCCACAATGGACCAAACAACATCAAACTTCCTCAAGGTCCGTGGTAATCATACCGTAGAGTCCGTAGTAATCTGCTCCCATTTCCACTCCGGTATCACTATCTGTCAAACCACCCGGTTTCTGATGCTCTTACTTTACATGTTGACAATTTAGACACTGCGAAACATGTCTAACAATGTCTTTCTTCATCCTCTGCCACCAATAATGCTTCTTTAAGTCGCGATCATCTTCGTAGAACCTAGATAGAGCTTCCTCAAGAAGCAACTTCCACAAGCCATCCATATTAGAAATGCAAATCCGACCCTGAAGTCACAATACACCATCATCACCAATGACCACCTATTTAGCACCACCTTGCAACACCATGTCCTTAAGGATAAGAAAATGAGGATCATCATACTAGCGAGCCTTAATGCGCTCAAACAAGGACGACTGTGCAACAACCAAGCAAGAATTCTACTAGGCTAAAAAATATCCAACCTCATGAATCTATCGGCTAAAGCCTGAACATCCATAGCCAATGGCCTCTCCATATCTAGAATAAATTCCAAACTCCCCATGCTCTCCACCTTTCTACTCAAGTCATCCGCTACCACATTCGCCTTACCCGGATGATACAAGATAGTGATATCATAATCTTTCAACAACTCCAACTATCTTTGCCGCCTCAAATTCAAATCCTTTTGCTTGAAAAAATGCTGAAGACTCCGATGATCAGTGTAAACCTTACATGACACACCATACAAGTAATACCTCCAAAATCTTGAGCGCGTGCACAATAGCTGCTAACTCTAAATCATGAACCAGATAATTCTTCTCATGGGGCTTCTACTAGCACGGCGCATAAGCAATCACCCTACCATCCTTCATCAACACATAACCAAGGCCAACGCGCGAAGCATCACAATAGGCAGTATACAACCCTGATCCTGAGGGAAATACCAAAACTGGAGCTGTAGTTAAAGCAGTCTTGAGCTTCTAGAAGTTCTCATCGCACTCATCAGACCATATAAATGGAGCACCCTTCTAAGTCAACTTGGTCATGGAGCTACAATAGATTAAAACCTTCCACGAAGTGACAAAAGTAGCCTGCCAAACCCAAGAAACTCCTGATCTCTGTAGCTATAGAAGGTCTAAGCTAATTTTGAATTGCCTCAATCTTCTCCGAATCCACCTTGATACCATAACTAGACATCATGTGGCCCAAGAATGCCACCTAGTCCAACCAAAACTCGCATTTGGAAAACTTGGCGTACAACTTCTTTTCTTTTATAATCTGAAGCAGAATCCTCAAATGCTGCTCGTGCTCCTCACCACTACGGGAATATACCAAGATGTCGTAACTGAACACAATGACAAAAGTATCTAAGCATGGTTGAAACACACTATTGATCAATTACATGAAGATGGTAGGGCATGCGCCAAACCAAAAGAGTCTATAACGAGTCCTGAAAGCTGTCTTAGGGATGCCCGAAGCCCTAATATTCAACTGGTGATAACCCAACCTCAAATCAATCTTCGAGAACACTGTGGCTCCTTGAAGCTGATCAAACAAATCATCAATAAGAGGCAGTGGATACTTGTTCTTGATAGTGACCTTGTTCAACTGCCTATAATCAATGCACTTCCTCTTTGAACCATCATTCTTCTTCACCAACAATACCAGTGCACCACAAGGAGAAACACTATATTTAATGAATCCCTTATCAATACGAGGCAGTGGATACTTGTTCTTTATAGTGACCTTGTTCAACTTCCTATAATCAATGCACATCCTCTTAGAATCATCCTTCTTCTTCAGAAACAACACCAGTGCACCCCTAGGAAAAATACTTAATCTAATGAATCCATTATCTAACAACTCCTGCAAATGCTCCTTCAACTCTTTGAACTCATCTAGAGCCATACGGTATGAGAGAATAAATATGGGTTAAGTGGCCGACAATAAATCAATACCAAAATCAATATCCTTATCTGGTGGCATGCGCAGTAGGTCTGCATGAAACACATCCGGAAACTCCCTCACTACTAGGACTAAATCAATAGTAGGAGTCTCATCACTAGAATACCTAATAAAAGCCAGATATGCCAAACACCCCTTCTAAAATATCCGCTGAGCCTTCAGAAATGAAATCACCCTACTAGGGATATGACCAAGAGAACCCCTCCATTCCAACCTTGGTAATCCTGGCATAGCTAATGTCACAGTCTTAGTGTGATAATGAAGAATAGAATAATACGAAGATAGCCAATTCATATAAAAAATCACCTCAAAGTCTACCATATTAAGCAACAGAAGATCAACCCTAATCTCACTGCCCCAAATGGTGGCCACACAAGACAGATTTATGCGATCTACCACAATAGAATCACCAACATTTGTTGATAAATGAACAGGAATACCAAGAGAACCATGAGGCATATCCAAATAAGGAGCAAAATAATGATGACACATATGAATAAGTAGACGTCTAATCAAACAACTCAGAAATATCTCTATGACAGATAGAAACCATACCTGTAATCATAGTATCTGGGGTGACTGCCTCAGGTCTACCCGAAAAAGCTTAATAACGAGCCTGACCTCCACCTACCTAACCCCCTCCTCTAGGGGACCTCTAGCTGCATGTCTTCCCTCTCTAGCTGAGTGGGCAGGGGGTGATGCAACTGGTGTGGGAACCACTGACTGGGAACTATGAGGAGTTGTGCCTCTACTAAGCCCGAGGCAATACTTCCTCATATGGTCGAACTCTCCACACTCATAACAACCTCTAGCTGACTGAGGCTTCTGAACCTGAATCTACCTTGGTGACCTGAATACACACTAGAATAAACTTGAATAGATGAAGCACGGTAAAAACTCACTGGAAAAACACTAAAAGATGAAGGAACTAGAGTGCTAAAAGATGGTCGAGCCACTGTATCACATGCTACATATTGTGTAGAATAAGCTGACCTACCATGATGGCCTCTGCCAAACTGACCCCTACCTCCAGATGAGGTGCCACCGAAACTACCCAGAATGATGAGAGCTCTGATCTCTCATCATGGCCTCTCTCCCCTGACTGAAAATACGCTCGATCCTTTGAGCTATCTATACTACTTAATAGAAAGTTGTCCCAATCACCGACTCTCTCACCATAGCAACCTTGATGCTATATGTTAAACCCTCAATAAATTGCCTCACCTTCTTTGCCTCGGTGGGGATCAAGAAAGCAGCATGACGAGACAATTATATGAATCTCACTCCATACTCAGTAACTGACATACGATCCTGTTGAAGATGCTCGAAGTGGAATCTCAACTCATCCCTCTTGCTGAGTGGTACGTACCTCTCAAGAAACAAGTGCAATATCTGAGTCCAAGTAAGAGGAGATAAACCCTCTGGCCTGCCTAGATCATCTGCCACTATCTCCTAGCAGCCCCTCTCAGCTGAAATATAGTGAAGTCCACCCCATTGGAATCTACCCAACCTAAATTGCGAAGCATCTGATGATATCTCTCTAGAAAATCCTGGGCATCCTTTGAAGAGCCACCCTCGTAGTGAGGAGGATGTAATCTCTGAAACCTCTCCATCCTCTTCTTCTCCTTAGCAGACATGACAAACATAATTTCAAGTGTAGCTGCTACAATAGGCCGCTCGTCACCAATTGGATATACTCCTGGCATTTGAAACATCGATGTTGCCTGCTCGGGAGTACGAGTAATAGGGTCTGAGCTCCCCCTCCAATCTGAATGTGGATGGGGCCATTAGGACCACTCTAGCCTAAGTCAACGCATCAATGAAACTGACCATCTTGTTCATAGCCTCTTGAAATACTGGTGCAACAATAAAATCTTCTAGATGCTGAGTAGGTACTGGAGCCTCAATATGATCATCCGTAATTTGATTCTCCATATGATCCGCAGGCGGTTCTGCTGCAACTTCCCTGGCGTGGCCACAGGCTCTGGTGGATGCTCCACCTCTAGCTATGACTGTGTGACCCCTAGCGGGGGCCTTGCCCCTACCCGAGCCCTACCTCTCTGGGCTATAGCTGGTGGTACTACCTCTCCCTCACCTGCTCCTGCTACTAAAGCACGCGTTCTCACCATCTATGAGAGAGGAGAAGAGAAAGATTTAGACATAGGCAATAATTAATGCATGATGGGTAATCAAGAAAGAGAAAGTTCCTAAAGCCCTATAACATCTCGTAGATACATACTAACGTTTCTGTATCAATCCACAAGACTCTACCAAGCCTGCTCGTGACTTGTGAGATCCTTAGAACCCGTTTTTGATTAATTTTTATTATTTTCCATAGATTTTCATCCCTAAATCTAGGATTTCATAGAGTAAAAATAGGACTTTTTGGTAGAAACTTAAGATTTTGTATTTTAGAGATTTAGACCTCGATTTGAGGTCGGATCTCGAAATAAATCACATATTTTGACTTGGAGATGAATGGGTAATTAGGATTTGATCTTGATTTCAGATTTCAACCAAGTGGGCTAGGGTTGAGTTTTTGTTGACATTTCCAAATATGTTGAAGACCGAACCATTTTGATACTAGAGTAGTTTCTAAAGCTTGTTTTGACTTATTTGGGTATTATTTGATTAGATTCGGGTGGTTTGGAGGCTTATTATAAAAGGAAAGTGGTGTTGGATTGTTGATTTTGTTCTGGAAAGAGATAAGTATCGTGGTTAACCTTAATATGAGGGAACTAGGATGTGATTGGGTCTATTTGCTATGTGTTTTATGGGTTGGGGGTTAGAGTACATACAAGGTGATGAGTGTATATGAGTTTTCATGGGTTAAAGCATGCGGGTAGAACTAGTTTGTTCATGCCTTTACTAATTTCATGTCTTTACATATTTCATACATTTACCTATTACATGCCTTTACTTCTTTCATGCCTTTACTTGTTACATGGCTCTACTTGTTTCATGTCTATACTTGTTTCATGCCTTTACTTGTTACATGCCTTTACTTATTTTATGCCTTCACTTGAAACATGTCTATACTTGTTTCATACCTTACTTGTTTCATGCCTTATTCACCTATGCTATGTTGGATTGTGTGATCACTTGATTGTTCACGTGTTAATGACCTTGTTTGAGTTCTTGTTGAGTTATAAGAGTGAGATTAGCTCTTGGATATGGGATTTCTACAACTCCTTGTTCGTGTTCATCTTTTCCTTAATGAATTATGCATATTTATTCTCCTCGATATCATATTATGAACCTTGCCATGTTTGGTTATTTGTTGGATGTTTCTATATGAATTGGTATGTTATGTTAGATCAGGTTGCCACTGCAATATTGCTATGATAAGGATCGGGTTGCTCGTTGTAACAATAATATGTCCATGGAATAAGGTTGCTGCCGCAACAGAATTTTTTGTATGTTGGATCGGGTTGTGCACCACAACGTAGATGTTATGAATATTGGTGTTAGTTTGTGATATATTCTTTCTTTGTTGGTTTTGGCTATGTTGTTCATGGATTTTGTTTCTTCCCCTTTGATTTGAACTGCAAAAAGGATTTTGGTTGTGTTATTCGATAAACATAGTTATTACTTATGTTATTGGATCCTTTTACTATTTTCTGCCTTTATTCCTATTATGTTTACTGTTATATCCCTTGCCATTACTATTGCTTATTAATTGTATAGGTTTATATATGGTAAGTGTCTTATCATAGCCTCGTCACTACCTCGTCAAGGTTAGGCTCGATATTTTATATTGGGTCGGTTGTACTCATACTATACTTCTACACTTCTTGTGCAGATTCGGACATTGGAGCAAAAAGAGTCCTGAGAGGTGCTTAGACTCTACCAGACAAGCCACTCGAGGTAGAGGTGCATACTTGTCCGCAGGTCTTAGAGTCACCTTTCCATTATCTCCATTATTATTTATTGTATCTGACAATATTATATTCCTTGCGACTTTGTATTTAGTGCTCTTAGTAGCTCATGTGCTCTGTGATACCAAATATTGGGGAATGGACTAGATAGTATTTGGTTTTAGACTTATAATGTATTTATGAGCTTTCACTCTTTATCTATATTAATATATTATTAACTGTTAGCCTTGATTCTTAATTTATTATTAAGTGTTGGCTTGCCTAGCAAGCGGTGTTAGGTTCCATCGCGACCTTTTGTTTGAGATTTTGGGTTGCCACAAGTAGGTCTAAGAGCATTAAGTTGCATAGGTCTCACGAGTCATGAGCAAGCTTTGTAGAGTCTTGAGGATCAGTATGGAGACGTCTGTACTTATCTTCGATAGGCTATAAGGCTTTTAGAAAACTTCCCTTTCTTTCTTTCCATCCTAAAGTTTGAATCTTTACTCTCTATTCTCTCACAGATGGTGAGGACACGCGCTTTAACCACATCATAGCAGGAGCCAGAGCCCCAGGTTGTAGCCACTACCACGGGTAAAGGCCAGAGCAGGGGTATGGGCAGAGGCAGAGCCCAGCCTAGAGCACGTGCAGAAGCACCTGTAGCTACTCACGCTCATGCTAAAGCAGCATCATTCGAGGCTCAGATAGCTCCATATGATGAGATTCCAGTTCAGGATGAGCAAGTGGGACCAGCTCAGGTTTTAGAGGGGTTAATCACTACCCTATTGCTTCAGGACTCCTTGGTCCGCATGGTTAGCCTTATGGAGAGCATGGTTCAGGCAGGTGTGCTCCTTATGGCACCAGCCGCCTCTCAGGATGGTGCAGGAACTTACTCTCGCTACACACACTCCTGAGTAGATGGTACATGGGTATCAAATCCCAGGGGTGCTACTTGTCGGGGTGGTTCAGCCAAGTGTTGCCATGCAGCATAAAGTTAGGCATATGATATCAGGTGATGAGCTAAAGAGTATGGATAGGTTCCAGAAGTTGTTTCCTCTTCACTTTAGTGGTGCACCTTCAAAGGGTTCCCAGAGTTCTTGGACCGATGTCATGATATATTGCGCAATTTGGGACTAGTTGAGTCCAATAGAGTTGATTTCACTGTCTTTCATATCCATGGTTTGGCCAAGAAATGGTGGCAGACCTCTGAGATGGGAAGACCAAGAGGGTCACCTCCTCTTACTTGAGCCCAATTTTCATAGCTATTCATGGAGAAGTTTATCCCCTTCATTCAGAGAGATGAGCTACATGGCCAGTTTGATCAGTAGGGTGGTATAAAAGTCACCCAGTATGAGATGAGGTTTTTGGATTTGTCTCGTCATGCAGCTATCCTAATCCCTACCGAGAGGGAGAAGGTGCGAAGATTCAAAGATGGGCTTGCTTATGGTATTAGCCTTCAAATAGCTAGGGACGTCGAGACTAAGACTTCATTCACTCAGGTGGTTGAGATTACTAGGAGGATTGAGCAAATTCGTGGCTAGAGAGAGAGATGAGACATCTGTTAAGATGCCTCGTCATTTTTGGTGGTTTCAGTGGTGCCTCGTTGTAAGGCCCCGTAAAATTTTACCTAAAACTTGAGGTTTCGTAGTGCCGAAGTAGACTCCCCAGTACTTTGGGGAGTTGAAGAAATATGTTGGAAGTGCAGGGTGTTTCTGCTGCCCATTCCGCGGTCGCAAAATTGATCTGCGGATAGCAGATCTGCCACATACTGAGGACCATTATGCGGCCCATTATGCGGCCGCATAATCATTTTGCGAGCCGCATAATCATTTTGCGAGCCGCATAATCCATCGCAGACACAGCACAAAAACATTTTGGAGTGCAGTTCTGCAGTGCATTATGCGACCGTAGAATAGGTCTGTGGATCGTAGACCGGTCGCAGAGTGAGGCAGGACTGCCCAGTTCTGGAGGGCCATTATGCGGTCCATTTTGCGGACCATAGAAGCGTTATGCGGTCGCATATGCGACCGCAGATATGTGTTGTGGCTTCATTTTTCTAATTTTTTTACCCGACCCTATTTTGATTAAAAGCCCTTGGGGCTCGTTTTGAAGGTAAAAACCTGTTATTTTAGAGAGAAGGAAGAGTGTTCTAGAGAGAGAAGAGGAAACCCTAGGCTAATTGTTCATCAATTCTTGCTCAAGACTTGGAGAATTCTCAAGGAAAACTCACAAGGTCTTCATCCAAGAGGTAAGGTTCTAACCCTAGTCTTCAATTGCGAGTTTAGGTAGAAGATGGGTAATTGTGAGTATGATTCTTGGGTATGAGAGTTGTTATTTATGCATGCATGTAGCTATGAGGATGGTGGGGAGGTAATTGAACTAGTATGAGTAAACTCTTGGTATTGAATTAGTTGTGGAGTGAAGGAAATCTTGTGAAAGAACCTTGTAATCAAATTCGCACACCTAGTGTTTGATAAAATACTCAAATGAGCTGAAACCATGAATATCTTCCTAAATTGTGTTCAATTTTGCTGTGTCTCTAAATAGATCGAAGTTGCTAGGATTTTCAAAACTGTGTAGTGAATTAAGGAAAGCTCAAAGCGAGGTGTGAAGCCTAAACTCTTCTTCTAGTATCAGAACTCCTGAATCCTTGTAAAATTCTATCATGTGTAGTCGAACTTGAAATGCTATTGATGTGGGGCATTCAAACTAGTAAAATTGATTCCCGATTGGCATAACGTGTTAGAACCCTCATGTGTTAATAATTCTGTATTTTTGACTTAATTATGTTATACCCCTTTTTGGGAAGAAGATCTTGTATGAAATCAATGTGATTAAACACTTATTTCTCATATGATGAGACTTGTGAACTTACACTTGCTAAGGCCAAAGGTTCCAAATGATTGATTTAAAATGGAACTCTCTTGTACAAACTATTATCATTTTGGGAATCCGAAGTGTGGCATTGTGAATACACCTCCACCCGCATATATTGGGGTGAGGCGGCAGGGACGCTTTGTGTAGTGTGGTGGTATTGTGAATACACCTCCACCCACATACATCGGGGTGGGGCAACAGGGCCGCTTTGTGTAGAGTTTCTGGTATTGTGATTGCACATCCACCCGTATACGTTGGGGTGAGGCGACATGGTCGCTTTGTGTAAAAGTAGTTGTAGAGGATCCCCGACTTATGAATTTATAAATGTTATTGAAAGCTCTTAATAAATTTGCTATGGTTTTAACGACTAACTAAGCCTTTTATTGTTACCATGATTCATCATATTCATGTTGTATTTCCAAGTCCTTGTATAGGTGTTTGGTTTTCATACTAATTCTATTCGATATGTACTAACGTCCCTTTTGCCGGGGGTACTGCATCTTTAATGGATGCAGGTGGTTCCATAGCAGGTGGTATTGATCAGTGATAATAGCACACCCTCTCCTCAACTGACTTGGTGAGCCCCACTTCATTCCGGGCTCCTGTATCTCTTGTTCCATGTACATAGTGTTTTGAGGTATAGCCGGGGCCTTGTTGTTGGCACTGTCGTAGTACTCTTTTGTTTCTGTTAGAGGCTCCGTAGACATAGTGTGGGTTGTATCCTGTTTTGGGAAGGTTGAACTAAACTTGTTGTAATTTTACGATCTGTCCCACTTTAACTACGAATGTATAGTGTACTATTTTGGGACTTGTTAATGACGTAATGGAAGTGAACTGGTGTTAATCACATGACCTCTTAATGTTTAATTAATGATATAAATGTATCTTATATTTATTCATGGGCAAGTTAAGTAGAAGGTATTGTACAGGCTTGCTCGGCCGGGGTATCCCTGTTGAGCATCAGTCGCGCTCCTCGAGGTCGGGGCGTGACACTCATCTAGCTCGTTTGGAGGCAAGGGTTCTTTTGGTAGAGGTCATTCTATTAGGCTAGTCTAGTCAGCACTTGAGGTTCTAATGGTACTTCAGGTGGCCATGGCCCTTATGGTCCTTGTTCTAGACAACTATCATTTAGTGCGTCTCCGGCTCCCATTAATGCAACTCTAATACACAACTTCTATAGTGGCGATTCAGGTCGTCAGGGACAGCCTCAGACTCAGCAGCTATGTCGGGTGAAGGATTGCTTCGAGTGTGGGAATATGGGGCATTAGAGTAGGCATTGCCCAAGATTGCAGTGTGGAGAACATCAGGGAAGTCAGGCCATTGTCCCAGTACCAGTTACTACACCATCTGCCCAGTGAGCTAGAGATGGGGGTCAACCAGCTAGAGGTGGAGGCCAGCCAGCTAGAGGTGGAGGCCAGTTAGTGAGAGGTTGTCCTAGAGGAGGAGAACAGGTTGGAGGGGATCAGCCTCGTTGTTACGCATTTGTAGAGTAGGCCTGAGGCGAAGTCGTTTGATGCAGTCATCACGAGTATTATCTCAGTCGGTCATAGAAATGCTTTGATGTTGCTTGATCCCAGTCCTACTTATTTATATGCGTCTTCATATTTTGCATCACACTTTAGTATGCCTCGTGACTCTCTTGATAGTCCTGTTTTTGTGTCTTCACTGGTTGAGGATTCTATAGTAGTAGATCAAGTGTATAGGTCTTGTGTTGTTACTATTAATAGTTTTGATACTATAGTTGATCTCTTGTTGTTGGATATGGTGGATTTTGAGGTTATTCTTGGCATGCTGGATATGGTAGATTTTGAGGTTGTTCTTGGTTTGGATTGGTTTTCCCTCCATCATGCTATCTTGGATTTTTACGCCAAGATTGTGACTTTTGTTGTGCTAGGGTTGCCTAGATTAGAGTGGAGAAGGACCCTTGGCCATTCCACGAGAAGGGTGATTTTATTTTTGAAGGCTCAGCGCATACTGGAGATTGGGTGCTTAGCATATTTGGCTTACATACGACATTCTACTGTGGAGGTTCCTTCTATGGACTCAGTACCGGTAGTGAGAGAGTCTTTGAAGGTGTTTCCTAGAAGATTTACAAGCATGCCACCCGATAGGGATATTGACTTTTGCATTGATTTAATTCTGGGCACTCAACCCATTTCTATCCCACCATACCGTATGGCTCTAGTTGAGTTGAATGAATTGAAGGAGCAGTTGCAGGATTTGCTTGAAAAGAGATCATTAGACTAAGTATTTTTCCTTGGGGTGTGCTGGTGTTATTTATGAAGAAGAAGGATGGTTCTATGAGGATGTACATTTAAAGAAGCACGATTCCCTAGACCTATGAGGTCCGATTCCAGGCAGAGGGATCCTAATTTATGGTGTGAATACCACGGGACGAACGGTCACCGGACAGGGGACTGTCGACATCTTCGGGAGGAGGTGGCAACGCTATTGAAGAATGGTCATCTCTGAGAATTCTTGAGTGATTGAGCTAAGAACAATTACGGTCGCAACAGATACAACACAGAATCCTCGAAAGTAAGAGAAGAAACCCCACGCCAAACGATCAACATGATCTTTGGGGGGAACGAGATTAATGGGGTCACCTTTTCGGCGGTAAAGAAGACTAAAGTATCGATAACTCACAGCAAAAGACTCCGGGAGGACGATATTACATTCACAGAGGAAGATGCAGACGGATTGCTGTTACAACACAACGACGCACTGGTAATCTTTTAAATGTGTTAGATTTCAAAATTAAGCGTGTTCTAGTGGATCCAGGAAGTTCGGCTAATATCATACAATGGAGAGTATTGGAACAAGCTAAACTCACCGGAAGCATTATTTCGACGACAAAACTCCTCGCTAGATTCAACCTTGCGAGCATGATGACCCGGGGTAAGATCTTACTGCTCACGAATGCTGAAGGAGTAATGAAAACAACTCTCTTCAAAGTAGTGGATGGTGATATAGGATACAACATCATCTTAGGAAGGCCATGGTTACATGAGATGAAAGCGGTACCTTCGACGTATCACCAATTGCTGAATTTTCCAATGCCCGAAGGAATCTAGCAGATTAGAGGTGACCAACCGGCAGTGAGGGAGATGAATGCAATCTCAGTTTCCAGTAGCAAAGGGAAGGAGCGCACGTCATAGCAATTATAGGAACCAGCGCCTACTCCCGAGTTAGAAAAGGTTATTCCAGGGGCAGAATCGTCAGAACAATATCAGGTATTGAGATATTTCCAAGTTCCAGAAGAAACGGACGCAACGAGATCCACGATAGAGGAACTAGAGCAAGATGCATTGTTTGAAGAATTCATAGAAAGAAAATTTCACTTGGGGACAGGACTGCATCCCGAGCTCAGGTCTGGTTTTATTGAGTTCCTTAAAATTAATGTTGATTATTTTGCATGGTCACACGAGGATATGACAGGTATCCCGACAGAAATAGCCGTGCACAAGCTGAGTTTGGATCCCAACGTACCACCGATACGGCAGAAGAAACACCCTATTACCGAGGCCCGAAATAAATTCGTCAAAGAAGAGGTAACCCGCTTGCTTAAAATCGGTTTGGTCAGAGAGGTAAGATATCTAGACTGGCTAGCCAATGTAGTAGTAGTATCTTAGAAGAACAATAAATTTAGTTGGACAAGGCTACTATCAATAATAAGTATCCATTGCCTCGTATTGATAATTTATTGATCAACTTCAGGGTGCCAAGGTGTTCTCCAAGATTGATTTGAGATCTACGTTATCATCAGGTGAAGATTAGGGCTTCTGATGTCCCCAAGATAGCTTTTAAGACTCGTTATGGTCATTATGATTTCTTGGTGATGTAATTTTTATTTTACCAATGCTCCAACGGCTTTCATGGATTTGATGAACTGACTGTTCAAGCCATTTTGATACCTTTGTGATTGTATTCATTGATTATATTCTGGTGTACTCTTGTAGTAGATAGGAGCATGAGCATCACTTTCGGATTGTATTTAGACTTTGAAGGATCGTCATCTTTATGCCAAGTTTTTGAAGTGTGAGTTTTGGTTGGACTCAGTTGCATTCTTAAGTCATGTTTTGTCTAGTAATGGTATCAAGGTTGATCCCAAGAAGACTGCCATAGTTCAGAATTATCCTAGATTACTTCAGCTATAGAGATTTGAAATTTCCTGGGTTTGGCAGGCTACTATCGCCACTTTGTTGAGGGGTTTTCATCTGTTGCAGCTCTATTGACCAAGTGGATTCAGAAGGGTGCTCATTTTAGATGGTCTGATAAGTATGAGGAGAGCTATTGGAAGCTCAAAATTACTTTGACTACGACTCTAGTGTTGGTTTTGCCCACAGGTTCGGGGCCTTATACTGTGCATTGTGATGCTTTGCGCACTAGGCTTGATGCAGTTTTGATGCAGGATGGTAGGATGATTGTCTATGTATCTCGTTAGTTGAAGACCAATGAGAAGAACTATCATGTTCATGATTTGGAGTTGGCAGTTATTGTGCACGCACTCAAGATTTGGCGGCACTACTTGTATGGCATGTCATATGAAGTTTACACTGATCATCGGGGTTTCCGACACTTGTTCAAGCAAAATAATTTGAATTTGTGGCGGCGGAAGTGGTTGGAGTTGTTGAAAGATTATGATATCGCTATCTTATATCATTTGGGTAAGGCAATTGAGGAGGCTACTTCGGAGTCCGAGTCTGCTATGAGGAGTAGCTATGTTCGTTCGAGGACAAACATTTCTTTAAGAGATGGAGACAACAACCCGATAGGTTGTTTTGAGTTCTAGCTTTCCTTTTCATAATTTGAGACCTTAAATAACTCCATTTGGTTGTTTTGAGTTATAGCTTTTTTTGTCATAATTTGAGACCTTAAATAGCTCCATTTGATGTTTTATGACTTGTGTGTCGTTCGTTTCATTTTCTGGAAAGTTTAGATGATTTTTTCCAAAGAAACATGATTTTTGGACTTTAAAGTCATTGGAGTTGACCACGCTCAACATTCGTGGTAAACGACCTCGGATCGGTGTGTTGATGATTCTGGTAAATTTATATGCTGATTTTGGACTTGTACGTATCTTTTGTTTGGGTCCCAAATGACTCGAGGTCGTTTCCGCGCTTATTGTAGAGAGTTAAAAAATTAAGCTCATGAACATTGAAATTATTGAGTTTTGATGCTTAATTCTTGAATTTTGATGTTGTTTTGATATTTTGAGCTGACGAGCTAGTTCGTATGAGTTTTATATACTTGTGGGGATGTTTGGATTGAGGATCGAGGGACTCGGTGAGTTTTGGATTGGTTTTGGACTATTTTGGCAAGTATTGATATTGTTGGTGCTGCATTTGCGAGATTGGGAAGAGCTCAGGGGTTTTCGTGATTGCGATACACTGTCTGCAAATGCGAGGTCTACATTTGCGAATGCTTGCTCATATTTGTGAAGCAGCTCAGCCTAGGGGAAGGTTCGCAATTGCAAGGATTTGGTCGCAATTGCGGTGTCCTCATTTGCGGAGTTCAGGTTGCAATTGCAATATCTATAGTGGTGCTTGTTCACAATTTCATATTAAGCTGTTGCATTTGTAATATTCACAATTGCGAACAATTATTTATTGTTGTGACATCTGCAGCTGGGTAAAAGGGAAGGGTTTCGAGATTAGCTTATTTTATTCCATTTTTGAGACCTAGATTTTGTTAGGAGGCAATTTTTGAGAGGATTTTCTTCCCAACATCAAGAGTTAGTAACTTTAACTTGTTTTGATTAGTTTTCATTATTTTTCATAGATTTTTATCCCTAAATCTAGGATTTCATTGAGTAGAAATCAGATGTTTGGATAGAAACTTAAGATTTTGTATTTTAGAGATTTAGACCTCAATTTGAGGTCGGAGCTCGAAACAAATCACATATTTGGACTTGGGAATGAATGGATAATCGGGATTTGGTCTTGATTTTTGACCAAGTGGGCATGGATTAACTTTTTGTTAACCTTTTCAAATATGTTAAACATCAAACCTTTTTGATACTAGAGTAGGATATAAAACATTTTTGACTTGTTTGAGCATTATTTGACTAGATTTTAGTGGTTTTGAGGCTTGTTCTAAAGGAAAAATGGTGTTGTTGATTTTATTGTAGAAAGAGGTAAGTATCATGGTTAACCTTGATTTGAGGAAATTAGGATGTGATTGGATGTATTTGCTACGTGTTTTATGTGTTGGGGGCAGCATATATGCGAGGTGAAGAGTGTATATGCGTTGTTATAGGTTAAATCATGCAGGTAGAACTAGTTTATTGATGCTTTTACTTATTTCATGTCTTTACTTATTTCATGCCTTTACCTAGTACATGCCTTTACTTGTCACATGCCTCTAGTTATTGCATGCCTTTACTTGTTTCATGTCTATACTTGTTTCATGCCTTTTCTTGTTATTTGTCTTTACTTGTTTCATGCATTTACTTGTTACATGCCTATACTTGTTTCATACCTTACTGGTTTCATGTCTTATTCACCTATGCTATGTTGGATTGTGTGACCACTTGATTGTTCACATGTTAATGACCTTGTTTGGGTTCTTATTGAGTTATATGAGTGAGATTAGCTCTTGGATATATCCCTCCTTGTTTGTGTTCATCTTTTCCTTAAAGAATTTTGCTTATCTATTCTCCTCGATATCATATTATGAACCTTGCCATGTTTGATTGTTTGTTGGATATTTCTGTATGGATTGATATGTTGGATCGGGTTACTTTCGAAATAATAATATGGCCATGGGATCGGGTTGCCATTACAATAGTGTTTTTGTGATGACCCGAATGGCCGTTTTGAGTATTTTAGCCCCATTTCCCCTGTTTGATGCTTTACATATATGTATTTGTGTTTACGTGACCTGCCTGGGTGGTTGGTTTGGTTTGGAGGAAGTTCTGGATTGAATTGCGACACTTAGTCCGAAGGTTGGTGCTTGTTGGTTCCCCAAGTACACGCAAGTATACGTGGCCGTCAAGTAATAAAGTGACTCGAAACTCGGATGTCGAACCCACAGAGATTTAGATTAACTGTTAACTAAGCAAACTAAAATCAATTTACTGTCCAAGATGATCAAAAGTTTAACTTTTTTATTACAACTACTATTGCGAAATTTAAACACGTAACCAAGGGAGATATAAATTCCAGGGTTGTGGTCGGTTTATCAATCCTATTGAGTTCACCTGTTAATCCAAATTATCTATGATTGCTAGTTGACCAGATTGTTTATATAAATAGCATGTTCCCACAATACTATCCGTCTATCCATAATATATCAACCCTATATTCCTATGGTCTTGAATCTATCATGAATGAATATAATACGGTATTCAACTAAGCAAGACTGTTAGGTATATTCCTATCCTAACCGCAAAATCTTTCCCCGAGCCACGGGTTCAGAAACAAGCTCTCTCTAATTCTACTCTAATCTAAACACGGCTTTCCAAAGCATAGCATAGATAGTAAATAGAACTTAACCGCTGGCCAAAACAATTAAGCAATTATGCACAGAATTAGAGAAACAACCAAAGATGATAACTCAAGTTAACGGTAATATAATTAATAAACTTCAATATTCATGACAACCACAACCTTAGAATGTGAAGTTTAGCTCCACATAGACATGGTAGCAAAACAACAAATCATCAAGAAAAAGTAAAAATTACTAAGTTTGATGGAAGAAAGATAGAATCTAATGAATTCCGGCCTCCACGGCGGCTCTGTGCTCTCCCTTCGTCAAAAGTCTCGTCTCCTCCTCCAAAAATTGTGTTTACGGACTATTTATATGTGTAGGAAAAAGGCCTAAACGAAACAACCAAGTCCAAAACCTAAAAGGAGACAAAATAACTTCAAAACTAAACCCGGGCATCGCAGCGTGAAACGCCTGAACTTTCTCGCGTTGGACAATGCGACGCGAGCTTTAACGCAAGGAAAACTACATGCGTCGGTTGGATTAAATGTTTCGCTGCTTCAACTCTTATTGTTACAATGTCCATTCTTTGCCTCCAATAATAGTCATTCCAATTGCTTTGTGCCATAAAGACCTTCCCTTCCATGTGTCCATCATTTTCCAAGGTAATGTCTTCACCTCCCTTGGTTTATTTCACTGTTTTCTTCCATCCTATCATTATGTTTTAATTTCATACTCATGAGCTAATCATTGTAATGTATAAAATACACTTTGCAATATTATTTTGCTCCCGAATTTTATCTCCAAAGTACCTACACATAAATTAAACTCAATTAAGCACAAATATAGTATAGTTTAGCATTAAAACACCTAAATGTAAGGTAAGTAATGCACTAAAAATATGAAATTATAGCCAAACATCAGTGCTTAAGTTGTAAGAGTTGACCGGAGTTTAAAGTTTGTGTAGACGACCTCGCAATGGTGTTTTGGTGGTTCTAATAGCTTCATATGGGGATTTGGATTTGGGCATATGTTCAGATTTGAATTTGGAGGTTCCAATGTTGTTTTGGCTTGAGTTGGCGAAAGTTGAAGGTTTTGAAATTTCATAGGTTTGATCGGGAGTTGACTTTATTAAAATCGGGTTTGAATTATGGTTTCGGGAGTTGGAATAGGTCTGTTGTGTCATTTGGTACTTGCATGTGAAATTTAAGGTTATTCCAAGTTGTTTAGGCTTGTTCGGCGCAAGTATTGAATTTGGAAATTTGGATTAGTTCCACAGGCTTGAATTGAGGTGCGATCCGTGATTTTGATGTTGATTGGTGTGATTTGAGGCCGCGGGTAGGTCCGTGTTATATTTTGGAATTGGTTGGTGTAATTGGACGGGTCCCGGGGGCCTCGAGTGTGTTTCAGATTGGTTTCAAACCATTTCACCATGTTTTGGACTGCTGATTGCTGAGGTCTGGTTTCCTTCTTCGCGATCACGACAAGGCATTCGCGTTCGCGGAAGGTTGGAGTGGGCTGGACAGTCACCTTCTACGAATTTGCGGTGGGGCTCCGTGTTCGCGAAGCAGCTGGGAGCTGGAAAGGGTTTGGCCTACGTGTTCGCGTGGTTCAGGCCGCGTCCGCATAGGGTGAGAAAGGTTCTTCATCGCGTTTGCGTTGGTGTGGAAGCGAACGCGAAGCTGTTTTTTGGGCTGGTGATTTTTTGGCCTTTGCGATAGCGATTAGGGCCTCACGATGGCGTTGTGTATGCCTGGGCAGATCATTTAAGTACTCTATTTCGGGGGTTTTGATTATTTTATCACATTTTGAGATATAGAGCTTAGATTTAGGATTTGGATTGGGGTAAGTAGTTTTTACTCGGATTTGTTTATTATTTATGATTCCAACCTTAAATTTAGGGTTTGATTTATGAATCTAAGTGAAGAAATTGGGACTTTTAGTAAAAGAAATTCTAAAGTAAAATTTGATGATTTGAGGGTCGATTTGAGGTCGGATTTGGATGAAACACATATATTTGGACTACTATCAGAATGGGTGTTCGGAATTTATGAGTTTTGTCTGGTTCCGAAGTGCGGGCTCGGGGTTGGCCTTTTGGGTTGATTTTGCATAATTGATTCAAGATCTTAGCTTTATTATTTGAAATTGTTTCATATGGCTTTTATTAATGATATTAAGATATTTTTGCAAGATTCGAGTCGTCCGGAGATTGATTTACGGGAAGGGCTTCTTAAAGTTACTGATTTAGCTTGTTTGAGGTAAGTATCTTACCTAAACTTGGTTGAGGCACTAGTTACCTGAGTTATTTGTGATAGATACGTGCCATGGGTGTCACACATGTGTGGGGTTGATGTCACGCCCAAAACTAGGGGAGGCACGACTGGCACTCGATACTGTATTCGATCGAGTTAGCCACTAAACATACTAGCTAACTAGACTGGGGGCCCAACAGATCGGGCAGCACAACATCTGAAATACTAAGCCTGGACCGTAAGGTTATGATATGAATGACAATAAGCCATATAAACATAGGTAGACAAGCCAAAACTAGTGAAAAGTTTGTCACGTCCCAAACTAGGGGAGGCACGACTGGCACTCGATACTGTATTCGATCGAGTTAGCCACTAAACATACTAGCTAACTAGACCGGGGGCCCAACAGATCGGGCAGCACAACATCTGAAATACTAAGCCTGGACCGTAAGGTTATGACATGAATGACAATAAGCCATATAAACATAGGTAGACAAGCCAAAATAATAAAATACTAGCTGGCCGACAAGGCCGCGACTGAAGACATACATGCCTACACACCTATATATACATGCCAAGCCTATGGGCCGGAGACTGAAAGCAGGAAAAAAAGAAACCCAGAATATTGTGTCCACAATAGCCTCTAAGAGTGTCATAAGCACTGTCGGGATAAGGCCCCAACTATACCCAAACTATACAACAAAAGTAACCATCCTATGAAAGCTCCAGGAAGAGGTGGAGCTTACCAACTCACAGCTGAACCCCGAAATCCTAGCGGAGGGGTCGATCAGAGTCCTTACCTGGACCTGCACGTACAAAACAAAAATGCAGTGTCCCCAGGCAACGGGACATTAGTACGAATAAAAATGTACTGGTATGTAAGGCAGAAAGTAGAATCATACATAGCTGATGTAAAAAGGTAATAAAGATACCACCTGACACTGAAACTCTGATAGCCTCCATGGCCGACATCCGACCTCATAGTAATAAAATATGCATGGTATGCTCGTGTAATCGTATATCGTGAATACATATATATTGATGTAAATGCATGACATACCCAACCAAATGCTAGCAATGGCGGTCTCTCCCGGTAGCTAACCGGTATCATATTGCCAACCTGTGGCCATCTGTACAATATATATAGTCTTTCGGGCAAATAGGCCCCTTACCTCCGATTATAGCTCGAAGTCCATGCATAATATGTCATGTATGATATGAACTTTGAATGCACATAATAGGCCATAACAAGAACTTAGCCAACCTTGGCTCATTGGTACTCTTATTCTCATAATCTCATAATCACCTTCGTATCGCATACAAATGTCTCGTGGAACCTCATATCTTTTTTTAATAAGTTTGAAAACTTAACTCGACTTTTAGAAAGATAACTTAACTCTGAATATGTTCGTAAAAAGCTTAAGGTGCTTCACTTAGTCCTTATACCTGATTTCTTGATAATTAATAAAAGAAAGTATTTTTTTTAAGAAAAAATCAAATATTTTAGTAGTTTAAACATAAAAATTATATTTGAAAATTTTGAAATCAACGTGTCACTTTAGAGATTTTAAAATACACTTTAACAAGGAAGAAGGACTTATCACAAATACTAAATGCCTTTATTTTTAAGTCACACAACCCAAAGACGAATAAGAATTCATATATATGGACATATATTTAAGAAAGCTGACAAAATGACATATATAGATGTCGAATACCCTTTTTAACCGAACGAGTGGAATATCAACCTAATAGCATCATGAAATTACTTCAGCTACGATACCGATGCCTTTCACAGAAGGTCTTTCTAGCAACAGAATAGTAAAATATCACATTTGGCGTCTTAGGAATTTCCCAAAATTCGTGCCAAAGGAAGGATGAAGCTTAGCCTTAACATACCTCTCCAACGAACATCCGAATGCCTGTAGTTCCTTCACAAAAGTTGTTCCTTACATCCTAAGCTTCGAAACCACTATATATATACAGTTTATACGCGCTTATAAACAGTTCATAAATGAGTTTAAATCGGCAGATTTGCCATATGACCCTAACTTGACGAAATGCCCGTAGAACTTTGTAAAAACGATCATAAAAGAGTCCCAAGATGATTACCTTGGCAAACCAAGTATAAATCCTGAAGAACCAGCAAGAACAACAATTTTCTATCTTCCAAAAATAGCTCCAAACACAGCTAATAGAAGGGGAAAACGATCGCAAAGCTTAGAGATTGCGCTTCTAGGCACGGGGCCAAACTTTAACGATAGAAATCGTTAAAAATGCACCTTAATCACTCAAGAACACCA
The DNA here is from genome assembly GCF_000715075.1 of Nicotiana tabacum. Lineage (NCBI taxonomy): Eukaryota > Viridiplantae > Streptophyta > Magnoliopsida > Solanales > Solanaceae > Nicotiana > Nicotiana tabacum. The sequence goes on from NC_134091.1 coordinate 76,534,174, forward strand.
TGAAACACTCTCTTAAGCTTTATCACTGTTTTGGGACGAAGATAAAATGTTTTGGGGTCTTAAAAGTCGGATTTTCCGACTTATACCACTTGTTTGACCCGACCCGGTTCGCGACCCGATTTCAGCCCGGACAGTCCGCGGTAAAACAGTCATAACCTTTTGGTCCAATGTCTGTTTGATGTGATATTTCTTTGGTTGCAAACTAGACTCGTAGACCTTCGATTTGGTAGGTTGTGGGTCGATAACTCTTTATATATTGGGAGAAATGATCTGATACATTTGACCCAATGTTTAGAAAATTTATTAGGGAAATTTATGATAACTTTTGCCGACCTTTATTTCGCAACTTGCTTGACTCCAAAACTTAACATGTGACCAGTGTGATATTATAATACCTCATAACACATTATTCTTAGCATATTATACACTCTTAGTCTTATCCCACCGGTGCAAGTTAACTTAAACCTTCCGAACGCGCGGGGTGCTACCCGAGCCATTTCTTTAACCATGAACCTTTGTTTAAGGGATTCCTTTAACTTAAAGCTTTAGTTTAGTTCCTTGATATTACCACACATTTTCAGTCTTATTCTCCCAATGTGCTATACCCAATCATACATACCTAATATAACCACGCCACGTTACGTATATTACGTAAGAGAAGAGAGAAACACCTGGGGTCTCACAGTCTCCCCCCCCTAAGAACATTCGTCCGCGAATGGGTTAAGTCAATTCCTTGGTTTCATTTCTTATCCGCTAATACGTTATTTGCGAGGCTATATTTGTTACATTTGCAAAGCATAAATCAAATTCTGAAGATTCCAACTACTAGGCTTCGTATAGCTATCTCGCAGTAAAAAAAATTTAAATTGCGCTTTCAAGTCATTTAAAATCCATATAAGTTGCTATAAAGAAATAATTGGCAATTATTTAAATGCGACTCACCTTAAGTCGTAAATAGGTGGGGGTACTTCTTCCTCATTTCCTCCTCAGCTTCCCAGGTCATTTCCTCGATGTTGTTATTTCGCCATAACACTTTCACGGAAGCCACTTCTTTAGTTCGAAGCTTCCTTACCTGCCGATCTAAAATAACTACTGGTACCTCTGCATAAGATAAGTCTTCAGCAATGTGAATATCCTCAATGGGCGTAATACGTGAAGGATCTCCAATGCACTTCCGCAACATAGATACATGAAACACAGGATGGACTGCTTCCAATTCTAAAGGCAAATCAAGCTCGTACGCCACCCTACCAATCCTCCGAATAATCTTATACGGTCCAACATACCTGGGGCTGAGCTTCCCCTTCTTTCCAAATCGCATGACGCCCTTCATAGGCGATACTTTCAGGAAAACCCAATCTTCTACATCAAACTCTAAGTCTCGTCGTCGAACATCTGCATAAGACTTTTGCCGACTTTGTGCTGTACGCAGCCGGTCTCTAATAAGTTTTACCTTTTCCATTGCTTGCTGGACTAAGTTAGGACCTAGCAACTCTGCTTCCCCAACCTCGAACCAACCGATCGGCGACCTACACTTCCGCCCGTATAGTGCTTCGTAAGGAGCCATCTGAATACTAGCTTGGAAGCTGTTATTATAAGCGAACTCAATAAGAGGTAGATGATCATCCCAACTTCCTTTAAAATCTAGCACGTAGGCACGTAACATATCCTCAACTGTCTGAATAGTATGCTCTGCCTGTCCATCAGTTTGCGGATGAAAAGCGGTACTAAGATTTACCTGCGTGCCTAGACCCTTCTGAAAAGATTTCCAAAAATATGCTGTAAATTGAGCCCCTCGATCAGAGATAATAGATAATGGCACTCCGTGAAGTCGAACAATCTCTCGAATGTAAAGCATGGCATAATCCTCGGCTGAATATGTCGTCCTGACTGGCAGGAAATGAGCAGATTTTGTAAGCCTATCAATAATTACCCAAATAGAATCATACCTCCGTGGAGTGCGAGGCAAACCAGTGATGAAGTCCATATTTATCATGTCCCATTTCCATAATGGAAGCTCAAAACACTGAGTTAGGCCTCTAGGCCTCTGATGTTCGGCTTTAACTTGCTGGCAGTTGGGACATTGGGCTACCATCTCCGCAATATCTTTTTTCATTCCATTCCACCAATAGATCTGTCGAAGGTCCCGATACATCTTTGTCGCTCAGGGATGAACTGCATATCTAGAATAATGGGCCTCCAAAAGAATCTTGGCACGGAGCTCTCCTACTGACGGTACACATAAGCGGCCCTGGTATCTAAGGACTCCATCTCCAGTTAGCTCAAATAAAGGTTGTCACTGCTGTGGAATACTTTCCCTCAGTTTTATAAGCTCAGAATCCTCGTGTTGTCGCTCTTTCACTTCAGTAACAAAAGAAGATTTTGCCGTATTCTGAACGAGAATGCGTCCACCCTCTATATCTACCAAACGCACCTGCAAACTAGCTAGCTGGCATAGATATTTGGTCATCTTGACCTTATCAGCTTCAACATTGCTTAGACTGCCCATGGACTTTCAGCTAAGGGCATCAGCAACAATATTAGCTTTGCCTGGATGATATAAAATATCAACATCATAGTACTTTAGTAATTCTAGCCATCTTCTTTGTCGTAGGTTCAGCTCCCTCTGTTTAAATAAATACTGAAGGCTCTGGTGGTCGGTGAAAACATCAATATGAACCCCATATAGATAATGCCGCCAAATCTTTAGGGCAAATACAACTGCGGCTAACTCAAGATCGTGCGTAGGATAGTTCTGTTCATGTTTTCGCAACTGTCTGGAGGCGTACGCGATAACCTTACCATGCTGCATAAGAACACAACCTAGGCCAATTCTCGAGGCATCACAATATACAACATAACCCTCGGTGCCATCCGGAAGAGTCAAGATAGGTGCCGTAGTAAGCCTTTTCTTTAGTTCCTGAAAACTTTGTTCACATGCCTCAGTCCACTGAAACTTAGCTCCCTTATGTGTCAGTTTCGTCAATGGTGCAGAGATAGAGGAAAATCCCTCCACAAACCTTCGGTAATACCCTGCTAAGCCTAAAAAGCTACGAACCTCTGTCGGATTCTAGGGCCTCGGCCAAGTCATCACAACTTCATTCTTTTGGCCATCAACCTTGATACCATCGCCGGTAATAACATGACCAAGAAAAGCTACAGAAGTTAGCCAAAATTTACATTTAGAGAATTTAGCATATAACCTGTAGTCCCGGAGAGTCTGCAATACAGCTCGCAAGTGGTCCGCATGCTCGGCTTCCGATCGCGAATATATCAGGATGTCGTCAATAAACACAATCACAAATTCATCCAAGAATGGTTTGAATACCCGGTTCATAAGATCCATAAATACTGCTGGGGCATTTGTAAGCCCGAAAGACATGACAAGGAATTCAAAATGGCCATACCTCGTCCTAAATGCTATTTTTGGGATATCAATATCCATGACTCGTATCTGATGATAACCGGATCGCAAGTCGATCTTCGAAAAGCATTTGGCACCTTGTAACTGGTCGAACAAGTCATCAATCCGTGGAAGAGGATACTTATTCTTGATAGTGACTTTATTTAGTTGCCTGTAGTCAATGCACATCTGCAAGGACCCATCTTTCTTTCGAACAAAGAGTACCGGAGCACCCCATGGGGATGTACTTGGCTTAATAAAGCCTTTATCGAGCAAGTCCTTCAGTTGTTCCTTCAATTCCCTTAGCTCTGCAGGAGCCATTATGTAGGGAGGAATGGATATAGGCTGCGCATCAGGAAGCAAATCTATAGCGAAATCGATTTCCCTTTCGGGGGGAATTCCTGGAAGCTCGTCAGGGAATACCGTCGGGAATTCATTCACAATAGGAACCGACTGAAGAGTCGCTGGCTCCTTATCTATATCCCTAACATGAACCAGATGGTATATACAACCTTTAGCAATAAACTTCCGAGCCCTAAGGTATGAAATAAACTTACCCTTGGGCGTGGCTGCATTACCTTTCCATTCAAGGACAGGCTCACCAGGAAAATGAAATCGGACCAACTTTGCACGACAATCAATATTAGCATAACAAGCTGCCAACCAATCCATACCCATAATGACATCGAAGTCTAGCATAACCAATTCAACTAAATCAACAGAGGTTGGACGGTCATTAATTAACACTGTACAATCTCGATAGACATGATTAGCTACAATAGAGTCGCAACCTGGTGTAGACACCTCAACTGGCTGTGGCAACAACTCAGATCTCATGTCAAGCTTACCAGCAATAAATGGAGTAATATATGAAAATGTAGAGCCGGGATCCATCAATGCATAAATGGCATGAGAATGTATTGTCAATATACCTGTGACAACATCTGGGGATGCCTCTGAATCCTGTCGGCCTGTGAGTGCATAAAAGCGGTTCTGGCCACCACTAGAACCTGAGGTGTCTCCTCCACCTCTCTCCCTACCACGGCCCTGAGTAGACTGTGGACCTGGTCGGGGAGCACGGACTGAGGGCGAAGAGGCTGCTGTGAATCCTGAAGGCTGAGCTGGTGTACCTCTGCCTAACCCCGGGCACCGGCTAATATAATGTCCTGTCTGCCCACAATGAAAACATGCACTCGAACCCTGTCTACATTGCCCGGTGTGCAGCTTACCGCACTGAGTACATGGAGGAGTAAGCTGTCTCATCTGTGCAGAACGCTCCTGTCGACGGCCCTCAGGCTGGCCTGAGCTCTGCCCCGGTCCTGACTGAATATAATGATCAAACTGCTGGCCCTGCATCTGTGGTGGGAAACTACCTGCTGACCGAGGTGGATATCAATGGAGTGGGGGCCAAAAATCAACTCGTGGCTCCCTATAAGACCCCATAGTACGATCCCTCTTACTCTGCTCCCTATCCCTGTGAGTATCACGAATCCGACGGGAAAGGTCCTCTGTAGTCTGAGCAAAAGCCTGTATGCGGGAAATATCTACATCATCCGATAGGGATGCAACCCTACAGTCTCTAATCAGATGATCCCCCAAACCATCCACATAATGATGAACTCTAGCCCTCATGGTACGTACTATATCTGGTGTATACCTTGCCAAAGAATTAAACTTATGGCTATAATCCCTCACACTCATATCCCCCTACTTTAGGCTAAGAAACTGGTCAAGACGGGCCTCCCGAACCTCCCGTGGCAAATAATGGGCTAAAAAGCCTCAGAGAAGTCCTCCCACTCTGCTGGCGGAGCATCAGGTCCTCTAGATCTCTCCCATGCCTCATACCATAGGATGGCTACATCACGTAGTCGAAAAGAAGCCAACTCCACAGCCTCGGTGACGGAGGCATGCATCACCCTCAATACTCTATATATATGGTCTATAAAGTCCTGGGGATCCTTATTGGAACTGGATCCTGTAAATAATGGAGGGGCCAAGTGAAGAAACTCTCGTACCGTCGAGCTTCCTATCCGATCTCTCCGGGCATCTGCTCCTGACTCTAGCTGTCGCTCATGAATAGAAACCATCCTAGTCAGCAACTGAACAGCCTCCCTCATCCCCTGCTCCCCAGTCTCTGATGGGGGAACAATAGGTGCTGGAGGTCCTGTGTCTCTAGCTGCCTCAGGTACCAATGGAACTGGTGAGGCTGGGGGTACTGCATCTCCCTGGGCTCCAACAAGTGCTGGGGAAGCTGAAACTAGGGGTACTGGAGACTCACTGTGAGCCTCTAAGGGAAATCTATCCCTCTGACCCGGTGGGGAACGACTGGTACCTTCTCCCGGATCCATACCTATCTCTCGCTGTGCCATCTCCTGAGCGTAGGTAGCCTGTTAGATAGGAAACACAAAGCACGATTTAGATTTCATATGTTCTTATAACTTCGCTCTATAGCACGATCTATTAATTGAAAGAAATGTAACCATTCCTAAATGCCTCATAGCCTCCTGATTATAAGTGTGGTGCACAACACACCCATAAGCAAGACTCTACTAGACACGGCTTGTGAACTCCCTGAGATACGACCTGCTCTGATACCAAGTTTGTCATGCCCCAAACTAGGGGAGGCACGACTGGCACTCGATACTGTATTCGATCGAGTTAGCCACTAAACATACTAGCTAACTAGACCGGGGGCCCAACAGATCGGGCAGCACAACATCTGAAATACTAAGCCTGGACCGTAAGGTTATGACATGAATGACAATAAGCCATATAAACATAGGTAGACAAGCCAAAATAATAAAATACTAGCTAGCCGACGAGGTCGTGACTGAAGACATACATGCCTACACACCTATATATACATGCCAAGCCTATGGGCCGGAGACTGAAAGCAGCAAAAAAAGAAACCCAGAATATTGTGTCCACAATAGCCTCTAAGAGTGTCATAAGCACTATCGGGATAAGGCCCCAACTATACCCAAACTGTACAACAAAAGTAACCATCCTATGAAAGCTCCAGGAAGAGGTGGAGCTTACCAACTCACAGCTGAACCCCGAAATCCTAGCGGAGGGGTCGATCAGAGTCCCTACCTGGACCTGCACGCAAGAAACAAAAATGCAGTGTCCCTAGGCAACGGGACATCAGTACGAATAAAAATGTACTGGTATGTAAGGCAGAAAGTAGAATCATACATAGCTGATGTAAAAAGGTAATAAAGATACCACCTGACACTGAAACTCTGATAGCCTCCATGGCTGACATCCGACCTCATAGTAATAAAATATGCAGGGTATGCTCGTGTAATCGTATGTCGTGAATACATATATATTGATGTAAATGCATGACATACCCAACCAAATGCTAGCAATGGCGGTCTCTCCCGGTAGCTAACCGGTATCATATTGCCAACCTGTGGCCATCTGTACAATATATATAGTCTTTCGGGCAAATAGGCCCCTTACCTCCGATTATAGCTCGAAGTCCATGCATAATATGTCATGTATGATATGAACTTTGAATGCACATAATAGGCCATAACAAGAACTTAGCCAACCTTGGCTCATTGGTACTCTTATTCTCATAATCTCATAATCACCTTCGTATCGCATACAAATGTCTCGTGGAACCTCATATCTTTTTTTAATAAGTTTGAAAACTTAACTCGACTTTTAGAAAGATAACTTAACTCTGAATATGTTCGTAAAAAGCTTAAGGTGCTTCACTTAGTCCTTATACCTGATTTCTTGATAATTAATAAAAGAAAGTATTTTTTTTAAGAAAAAATCAAATATTTTAGTAGTTTAAACATAAAAATTATATTTGAAAATTTTGAAATCAACGTGTCACTTTAGAGATTTTAAAATACACTTTAACAAGGAAGAAGGACTTATCACAAATACTAAATGCCTTTATTTTTAAGTCACACAACCCAAAGACGAATAAGAATTCATATATATGGACATATATTTAAGAAAGCCGACAAAATGACATATATAGATGTCGAATACCCTTTTTAACCGAACGAGTGGAATATCAACCTAATAGCATCATGAAAATACTTCAGCTACGATACCAATACCTTTCACAGAAGGTCTTTCTAGCAACAGAATAGTAAAATATCACATTTGGCGTCTTAGGAATTTCCCAAAATTCGTGCTAAAAGAAAGGACGAAGCTTAGCCTTAATATACCTCTCCAACAAACGTCCGAATGCCTGTAGTTCCTTCACGAAAGTTGTTCCTTACGTCCTAAGCTTTGAAACCACTATATATATGCAGCTTATACGCACCTATAAGCAGTTCATAAATGAGTTTAAATTGGCAGATTTGCCATATAACCCTAACTTGACGAAACGCCCTTAGAACTTTGTAAAAACGATCATAAAAGAGTCCCAAGATGATTACCTTGGCAAACCAAGTATAAATATTAAAGAACCAGCAAGAAAAATAATTTCCTATCTTCCAAAAATAGCTCCAAACACAGCTAATAGAAGTGGAAAACGATTGCAAAGCGTAGAGATTGCGCTTCTAGGCACGGGGGAAAACTTTAACGATAGAAATCGTTAAAAACGCACCTTAATCACTCAAGAACACCATGAAACACTCTCTTAAGCTTTCTCACTGTTTTGGGATGAAGATGAAATATTTTGGGGTCTTAAAAGTCGGATTTTCCGACTTATACCACTTGTTTGACCCGACCCGGTTCGCGACCTGATTTCAGCCCGGATAGTCCGCGGTAAAACAGTCATAACATTTTGGTCCTATGTCGGTTTGATGTGAGATTTCTTTGGTTGCAAACTAGACTCGTAGACCTTCGATATGGTAGGTTGTGGGTCCCATAAATCTTTATATATTGGGAGAAATGATCTGATACATTTGACCCAAAGTTTAGAAAATTATTAGAGAAATTTGCGATAACTTTTGCCGACCTTTATTTCGCAACTTGCTTGACTCCAAAACTTAACATGTGACCAATGTGATATTATAATACCTCATAACACACTATTCTTAGCATATTATACACTCTTAGTCTTATCCCACAGGTGCAAGTTAACTTAAACCTTCCAAACGCACGGGGTACGACTCGAGCCATTTCTTTAACCATGAACCTTTGTTTAAGGGATTCCTTTGACTTAAAGCTTTAGTTTAGTTTCTTGATATTGCCACACATTTTCAGTCTTATTCTCCCAATGTGCTATACCCAATCATATATACCTAATATAACCATGCCATATTACGTATATTACGTAAGAGAAGAGAGAAACACCTGGGGTCTCACAGTTGAGCCCATGTGCGTGCCCGGGTATTATTCATGCTTGGGGTAGTACTTAGGCTATGATATGCCTTGAATTGGTGCTAAACTTCATGCTGTGATGTTTCTTATATTCGTATCCCTGTTGTAAGCTATTTGAACCATGTTTGAGGTTACATAGAGGTAATTGCTACTTTCGTGATGTAATTTCCTGGTTTGAGTTATGATAGCACACTTTGCACATGCATACACTTTAGCATGTCACTTATACCAGTCCAGGAGTATGAAATTTGATATTCATTGATCATGTACATGTATTCTTGTGTATCTGCTTTCTATGTGATATGGATTGGATTGGTAGCACGTGACCACGTCATGCATATTATGATTATGATCACGTGACCACGTCGTTCTGATTGTAATTTTTAGCACGTGACCACGCCATGTGGATTGTGATTTTTAGCACGTGACCATGCCGTGCGGATTATGATTATGAGCACGTGACCATGCCGTGCAGATTATTATTATGAGCACGTAACCACGTCGTGTGGATTGTGATTATTAGCATGTGACTACACCGTTGGGGTTGATATTTTGGCATGTGACTACACCATGCAACGTGTCACGACCCAACTGGAGGGTCATGACTAGCACCCGGGCCATACTTGCCGAGCACCAACGTACATTTTGTCTTACCTTCCTTATTATCTTCAAGGGCCAACAAGATCAATATAAATGGTAGACATGGATCATGAACATCCAACAATGAAAGATAATATCATGAACATACATAACATGGGACGACAAGAATTTCAAGAAACTATATATAAGGTACGAGCTACCATGAGTCGACACCTGTCTATGAGCCTCTAAAGGAACATAAGTTCTACAACATTGCCGGAACAGGGCCCCGACATACCCATAATGTCTATAACAAAAATGCATACCAAGACCACGGCAAGTCCGGAGAAGGGATCTCGCCAATAACCGCTGAACTGGACAGCCTACTGTGGTGGGGGAGCTGCATCTACCTGTCGATCAGGACCTGCAGCACGACATGCAGCATCCACAAATAAAAGGGACGTCAGTACGAATAAAGTACTGAGTATGTAAGGCAGGAAAGCATAAGTAAGAACAGTAATGTAAACATGGATAGGGAATATACAACCTGTGAATCTGGGTACCTCTGAGGGCTACTGACATGAAACACATGATACATACATATATATACATAAACTTTTAAAACATACGCCTTTGTGGGCATCACCATCATCATATCGTACCCGGCCGTAATAGTCTCGGTAAAACGTACCCGGCCATCATAGGGCTCAGTAGAATCATACCCGGCCACGTGGAGCTCGATAAAACCCAGCTAATCAGTGATTGCACAATAGGTGCCGTACCCGGCCAACTATAGCGTGGATCGGTAGAGTAAAATAGATACATATATATGATGCATGCTGGACTCATTGGAATCACATTTTGAACCTTTCGGAGTGACGTAAGATCGGTATCCTTCCTACACGTTATTAGGATTAAATCTTCATCAAGAATCTTATAAGAATCAGGAATTACCAACAACATTGATAATATAAGAATAAGAGAAGTAACATCAATATCAATCGTTTCATAAGTAGGGCAGCAATGTAAGTACTGCTAGCTTCTAAGAGTAGAGTATCTTTGGGAGCTCGTTCATTACATTATGTACAATCGGAGTCGTGCAAAAGAATGAATGGGATAGCCTCACATACCTTGTATATACTGCCCAACCTCAAGCTATGCAAATGTCACGACTCCTTAGTCTACAATAAGAGAAATGACACTATCATTATCTATGTATCGACCGCAACCTATTTTACGATGAAACGGACAGAACCTCCCCTATTTATACGACTTCCCACAAGTCAATAAAATCACCAAACAGCCCAAACAACAACATTAATAATCATATTGAGCCTCCAAAACAGTCCACCAACTAACAACATTACTACCAAGCCTTTCGATATATATTTCACAAGTTCTAGCATCAACGACTTAGCCACAACTTGGATAATATTAAATATATATAGAGTAAGAGGTTCCTTACCTTTAAACAGAAAGAACAACTCCAATTTGACCTTAATTTTCCACGAAATATCCCTTCAATTCTGCTACAAGAACAAGGAAGCGAAACTAGCAATTAATTCGGGTTTTTCGGCACTAGAATTACTTTAGAAGACTTGAAATCACCTAGGGTTGATATTAAAAACTTGAAGGCGTATTTACAGAACATAAAACACTTAAAACAACCTCCCACACGAGCTGGAACAACACAAAAATCAGCAACAACAAGAAGAACAAGAAACTTACTAGCGCCACGGGATTCCCGACATTTGATTTGTGTTGTTTGCCCTTTGTTTGGGTCTTGGATCATGAGAGAACCTTGAGAGACTATTTTTAGGGTTATAAGGTCTGAATATACTGAAAAATAATGACTTAAAACGGGGTTGAGGTATCTTATATATGTCCATATGTCTTAAACCGCCTTTGTGGGCCCCATAGAGAGCAGCTTGGCGCACTCTCGCGAAAACGCGAATATCTCTCTATTCTGAGATCGTATCGATGAACGGTTTAATGCGTTGGAAACTAGACTCATAGATCTTCAATTTGATAGGTAGATCACCCCATAATTCCAAGAACATTTGGAGAAAAATGCAGTAACATTTGACCTAAAGTTTAAGTAAAATTATAAACGTAAGTTGCGACAACTTTTATCGACTTTGTTTCATAACTCGCTTGACTTCAAGACTTATGATACGGATATTATATGATTCAAATACATTAAAACATTACCTCTTGGGACAATTAATCACCTCTAGTGTTACTCGAAAATACGGGTTACAACATCCTTGATTCGTTTAACTTCTAATACTTGTTAACCACTCTTATACACCCTTGTATCGTTTAAGACCAATAGGATTAACTTCTTATCATCTCAAAGATAATCTCTTCTTGGATTTACGTCGATTAACTTACGGCGTGATCTATGGTATGCAAATTTGGGTTGTAACACAACGTGTGGATAAGGATCCATCCCCCTAGGGTCACCCTTGTCACGACCCAAACCGATGGGCCGCGATGGGCAACGGGTACCTTACTCAACCGAGTACCAGGGTAAAGTATCTTTCATATTATACTATCATAGGTAAATGAGCCGGAGAGGCTGTCGTGAGATAAGTAGAATAAAACATGAGGAAATACTCGACATTGGACGACCTAACATGTAATACAAACTTATACATATGACATACGGGCCTATAAGACCAAAATGATCACTCATACACTGAACATAGGCCGACAAGGCCATACAATCTTTCATATATATGACATCTGTCTACAAGCCTCTAAGAGTACATAAACGGTATAAAGGCAGGACAGGTCCCCGCCATACTAATCAATACATGTCCAAATCATACTTACCAAATAAGCAACTCCGGAGCAAATGGAGCGCACCAACACCTTCCGCTGAGCTGATAGCCTACTTGGAAGACTCTCAACCTGTCTATCGGGACCTGCGAGCATAAAACACCGCATCCCCAGACAAATGGGATGTCAGTACAAATAATGTACCGAGTATGTAAGGAATGAAAATCAATAAATAAAAGACATGAGAGAAACATGGAGTAAAAGACTCAATATGTAAGTCTGAATAGCTATGTGAATCATTTCATATTTATAATGTCATGCATATGCGTATAAATGTCATGTAATGCATAGGTCTTTACGCACATAACATCATCAAGCCTCTGAGGGCATCCCATCATATCATCTCGGTCACTGTGGGCAAACCATCAACGTATACCAGCTGATCAGGTGGTGGTGCAAATATAACGCCGTAACCTTTTCCCATATCCCATATACATATAATATACGCGTATATAACACCATCTGGTCATGGGTCAACGTACATGTATAAATGCATGAAATGCATAAGAAGTGCGTTAATAAGATTTCTCGGAATGTCATAAAATCAATATGCCTTTCACATAAACTTTATCAACTACGTATTTAGCTAAGACCCATGAACAAAAGATATAATTAGACACATGGGGAATCAAGAACATAGGCACCTCTAGTATTTCTATGAATAGAGTTATTTATGAAAGTTGTGCATTTGCTCGTTTCATTTGTATCGTATGGATCATGCCAAAAGGAAAGAAGGGATATCCTTAACATACCTGAGCCGATTCTCTTGACAATCCCTCTAACACACGTCAACCGCGATAAATCACGTAACGGCGAGATTGAAATAGGGAAAAATCCGTATGATATTCTTGAGAAAGATTGCACTGTACTCCCTTAGAATCGCAATTCTCACGTTGCTAAGTAGTCTTGTATGAATTTTGTAGCAAATCACGTTGCTATCATTTTGTAAAGGTTCATATGAATTCCTTCTTTGACAATTCCATCTGTTACTTTGTAGTCATAAGCATCTCAATTTTGGGATTTAGAGAGGCCTTTTATATTAGTGGGTGTGGGCACCACTTATGTGGCTTAGTTGGCCAAAGAATTCCCTAATTAGGCCACCTATCTCATGAACCAAAGAGTCACCATTAGCTAAGGCTGTTGGCTGCCACGATAAGGTTCATCAAACTTTATCCAAAGATTTGAATTAATTAGTTAATCTCCCACTAAAAATCATTAATTATCCAATTATTCACATAATTAAGAATTATCTCAAATTTCTTAAAATACTACTCACTTTTAACATACTTTATACACCTTACTATCATGGTCATGTGGTACCTTGTATGACACTAGTCTATAAATACCAGGTATTATAGCTCAGACCGTATTTTATCCCAAATTGACAACCTTTAACGAAACTCATTTTCTTTGATTCGTTTACCCTCTTACCTTCACGAATTTACTTATCACTTATTTGAAATAGCATAATACTTATAACCTCAAAATAATCTTATCCTTGAACTAATGTCAATTATCTTACGACAAATCCAACGTACAATACTACGGGGTGTAACAACCCTCTCATGTTTCTCTCTTAATAATGTACACGTGGTTTGAGGAAAGCTGATCAGTTGTTTGGTTCAGTTATGGAAATTCTGAGGAAAAGCTTGCCAGTGTTTGATTTGGTTATTGCATTTCATCTTTTCTTGTAATTTCCTTAGTTGCTTACCTGATTTATTTGCATATCTTTTCTATATCATGGGTTGTTGACTGAGCAGAGTATGTTAAGTTATCATGTGCAACAAGGTGGTTTTATCTGTGATTCAAGATTTGATCGTATTATCGTTATGTACTTGTTAGATTTGTGAACTGTACATGTGATTGGTGAGTATCATTTGAAATTCTTTCTTCTATTACCTTGCCGAGGTTAGTTACGATACTTGCTAAGTACATGGGATCTGTTGTACTCATTTTACACTATGCATTTAATTGTGTAGATCCAAGTAATGGACCGAGCCACCAGTAGATGATGCTTGTTGCTGAGTTTAGCTTTGGAGAGACGAGGTAGAGCTGCATCTAGACCGCATTCTTGGCGTCTCTTTTCATTTTAGAACTTTTATTTCCATTCAGATAGTATGGTTATTTGTATTTCAGACATGTATCTCAGTTAGAGCTCATGACTCAGTATTTACTAGTTCTGGGGGGATTTATTATGTAGCGATGCTATTTTGTTATGTTGATGGTTTTAGTCTTGTATTATTTTTGTCATTTTTGTTATTATGATTCGTTATTGTTATGTTCGGCTTGCCTAGCAAGTGCATTAGGCTCCATCACGCAGTTGGTGGTTTCGTGTTGTACCAAGTTGATATCAGAGCCCTAGATTCATAGGTTCTATAGGTCATGAGCAAGTTTAGTAGAGCCTCACGGATTGGTACAGAGACATCTGTACTTATCTTCGAGAGGCTACCAAACCATAAGGACACTTCACTTTCTTGCAATTTTGTCGTGCGGATTTGTTATTTCTGAAGTTTGAACCTTTACTCTTCTATTCTCTCATAGATGGTGAGGACACATTCATCCGGATTAGGCGGGTAGGCACAAGTGTCACCAGTCAGGTACACGAGAGGCCGGGGCCGAGGTGAGGCTCGCACTACAGCTAAAGCAGCACCTGTGGAGCCACCAATCGCTCCACTAGAGGAGCAGGTTCCGGATACTGTTGTGTCGGTGGGACTAGCTAGGACACCAGCGGTACCTATCGTTATACCTGGTTTTCAGGAGGCCTTGGCTCAGATCTTGAGAGTGTGCACGAGCTTGGCTCAGGCAGGTATGATACCAGTTGCACTAGCTACCTCACAGGCTGGGGGAAAAGCCCATACTCCCGCCTCCTGTACACCGGAGCAGCTAGCTCAAGGTTATCAAATACTAGGGGTGTTATCGGTTCAGCCAAATGATGCTGATCGGGCCGAGGTTGATCCATCTATGAATAATGAGGAGAAGATATTGGAGAAATTTCAGAGGCAACAATTGTTGCTGCTCAGTGGAGGAGAGTCAGAGGATGCTCAGGGTTTTCTGGATTGGTGTTATCAAATTCTTCACACAACGGGTATTGTGGACACCAGTGGGGTTGCCTTTACTACTTTCCAGCTAACAGGGGTAGCCTACAGATGGTGGCATACCTATAAGTCAGACAGACCAGCTGGTGCAATACCACTTACATGGCATCAGTTCTCAGTTCTCTTCTTTGAGAAGTTTGTCACACAGACTCGCAGGGAGGAGTTGCGTAGGAAGTTTGAGAAGCTAAGCCAGGGGGATATGACTGTTACTCAGTACGAGATGAGATTCACGAAATTGGCACGTCATGCAGTATGGTTGGTTCCCACTGAGAGGGAGAAGATCAGGAGGTTCATTGATAACCTCAACTATGGTCTACATTATAGTTTGGCTGTAGAGGTCGAGACATATGCTAGGTTTCACCAGGTGGTTGAGATCGCTAGGCGCTTGGAGCATGTTTGAAGGCTTGAGAAAGAGGAGCGGGAGGGCAAGTGTTACACCCCATGTTTTCGTACGTAAAAGTACGCCATAAGTAAATTGATGGAAGCTCGGAAATGAGATGTTACATCCCGTATTTTCGTTTGTTAAAGTTTCGTCGTAAGTTAATCGACGTAAGTTCGGGAATGAGATTATAAGAATTATGCTATTTCAAACAAGTGATGAGTAAATTCGTGAAGGTGAGAGGGTAAGCAAATCGAAGAAAATGAATTTTGTCGAAGCTTGACATTTTGGGATAAAAATATGGCCCGAGCTAAAATACCCGGTATTTATGGACTAGTACCATACAAGGTACCACATGACCATAATAGTAAGGTGTATAAGGTATGTAAAAGTGAGTAGTATTTTAAGTAAGTTGAGGTAATTCATAATTATGTGAGTAATTGATTAATTATTGGGTAATGGGAGATTACCCAGTTAATTAAGGAATTATTTGGTGATTAATTAAAGAATTGGGTAAGATTAAACCCTCCCCCATGTGGCAGCAAGCCACCCCAAGAATCGTGACTCTTAAGTCACTATATTATGTGGTAAGATTAGAAATGTGAGATTTGGCATTCTTAAGAAGGTGAGTCACCTATCCATTTAATATGTAAGTCTTGAAAACGTGAGACCTATCCATTTAATATGTAAGTCTTGAAAACGTGAGACCTATCAATTTTAATATGTAAGACTTGAAAACAGGTGGGTCACATCCATTTTTTAAGAACATGATTAGCTCAAATTTTGCTATAGTAACGTGAAGCTTCTATCACAAATTAAAGATGGTCATATTTAGCAAGGTAACGGTCTTAAGCAAAAATTCCTACGAAAATATACTACGTAATAGCAACCGAATTTTGCGATTCTAAGGGAGTACGGTGCAATCCTTCTCAAGAATATCACACGGATTGTCCCCTATTTCGATCTCGCCGTTACATGTTTTGTCGCAATCAACGTGTGTTGGAGGGATTGTCAAGAGAATCAGTTCAGGTATGTTAAGGCTATCCCTTCTTTCTTTTGGCATGATCCAAATGATACAAATGAAATGAGCAAAATATGCAACTTCCATAATTGACTCTATTCAGAGAAATACTAGGGGTGTCTATATTCTTGATTCCCCATGTGAATTATTATTATATCTTCTGTTCATGGGTCTCAGAAAAATACGTATTTGATAAAGTTTATCCGACATACATATTATTTTTATGACATTCTGAGAAATCTTATTAATGTATTTCTTATGCATTTCATGCATTTATACATATGTATTGACCCATGACTAGATGGCATTATATACGCGTATATTATATGTATATGGGATATGGAAAAAGGTTACGGCGTTATATACGCACCACCACCTGATCAGCTGGTATACGTTGATGATTTACCCACAGTGGCCGAAATGATATGATGGGATGCCCTCAGAGGCTTGATGATGTTATGAGCACATATACCTATGCATGGTATTACATTTATATGCATATGGATGACATTATAAAAATAAAATGATTCACAGAGCTATGTAGACGTACATGTCAAGTCTTTTACTCCATGTTTCTCTCATGTCTATTATTTACTGATTTTCATTCCTTACATACTCGGTACATTATTTGTACAGACGTCCCTTTTGCCTGGGGACACTGCGTTTCATGCCCGCAGGTCTCGATAGATAGGTTGAGAGTCCTCCAAGTAGGCGATCAGCTAAGATGTTGGTGCACTCCATTTGCTCCGGAGTTGCTTGTTTGGTCAGTATGATTTAGATGTGTATTGTTTGGTATGGCGGGGCTCTGTCCCAACCTTTATGACAATTATGTATTTTTAGAGGCTTGTAGACAGATGTCATGTACGTAAGAGATTGTATGGCCTTGTCGACCTATGTTCAGTGTACGAATGGTTATTTTGGCCTTAGAGGCCCATATGTCTTATGTATAAGTTGGTATTACATGTTGTATTCTACCTATCTCACGGCAGCCTCTCCGACTCAGTTATCTATGATAGTATGATACAAAAAGATACGTTATGTTAGTACTCGGTTGAGTAAGGTACCGGGTGCTCATCGCGGCCCATCGGTTTGGGTCGTGACAGCAAGAGGCTCTGTGGTTCAGGTGGTGACTTGTATGGAGGCCAGTCACATTACATCAGAGGTTGTCCTTTTAGGCCCACTCAGGCAGCTCGTCATATTCCTCGTGGTTCATCAGTTAGCCACAATTTATACAATACTCGACCATTTTAGTTATCATTTAGTGCGTTGCCTGCATAAAGTTCTTACCGTGCTCCATATGCTCAGGGTTCCACAGGCAGTTATTTGGTTTATCAGGATCAGCAGCCTTGTAGGAGGGGTTGTTTCAAGTGTGGAGACTTGAGTCATCTCAAAAGGGATTGCCCCAAACTTCTGAGTAGGGTCCCACAGCAGAGCTCGCTGCCTATGATTTAAGCACCGGTAGCTACACTACCCGCACAACCAGCTAGTCATGGGGCTCAGACAGTTCGAGGTCGCCCTAGAAGGGGAGTCAGTCAGGCAATGGTCAGGCCTATTGCTATGCTTTTCCTACCAGGTGAGAGGTAGTTGCTTCTAATGCGTGATCACAGGTATTGTTTTGGTATGCCACATGGATGCTTTAGTGTTATTTGACCCTGGTTCCACTTACTCTTATGTGTCATCCTATTTTGCTCATTATTTGGATATGCCTCGTGATTCTTTAGATATGCTTGTTCATGTGTCTACACCAGTGGGTGATTCTATTATGGTGGACCGTGTATATTGGTCTTGTATGGTTACCATTAGGGGTTATAAGACAAGAGTCGGATCCTAGTAGGTTTCTTGCTTGTGTTGTATCATGGTCATCCTTATTTGAGCACATCAAGATACGTTAGTATGATGATCCCCACTTGCTTGTCCTAAGGGATACGGTGCATCACGGTGATGCTAAGGAGGTGACTATTGGAGATGATGGGGTATTGAGGCTGCAGAGACGGATTTGTGTTCCGAATGTGGATGGGTTACAAGAGTTGATTCTTGATGAGGCCCATAGTTCGTGGTATTTCATCCATCTGGGGTCACGAAGATGTATCATGATTTGAGGCAGCACTATTGGTGGCAGAGGATGAAGAAGGATATTGTTGAGTATGTTGCTCGGTGTTTAAACTATGAGCAGGTGAAGTATGAGAATCAAAGACCGGGTGGTCTGCTTCAGAGGCTTGATTTTCAGGAGTGAAAATGGGAGCGTATCACGATGGATTTTGTAGTTGGGTTTCCACGGACCTTGAGGAGATTCGATGTCGTATGGGTCATTAAAGATAGATTGACCAAGTCTACACACTTCATTTTAGTCACGACTACCTACTTTTCTGAGCAGCTAGCTCGGGTTTACTTCGTGAGATTGTTCGCCATCATGGTGTGCCCATGAATATTATCTCGGATCAAGGCACACTATTTACATACATCTTTGGAGAGCAGTGTAGGGTGAGTTGGGCACACAAGTCGAATTGAGTACGTCATTTCATCCCCAGACGGACGGGCAGTCCGAGCGCACTATTTAGATTTTAGAGGACATGTTATGAGTCTGTGCCATTGATTTAGGGGGCTCATGGGATCAATTTCTTCCATTTGCAGAGTCTACAACAACAACTATCAGTCGAGTATCCATATGGCTCATTATGAGGCCTTATATGGGAGGCGATGTCGTTCTCCGGTTGGTTGGTTTGAGCCTAGGGAGGCTAGGTTATTGGGCACTTATTTGATCCGTGATGCTTTGGAGAAGGTGAAGTCAATTTAGGAGTGGCTTCATACAACGCAGTCCAAGCAAAAGAGTTATGCTAACAGGAAATCTCATGATGTGGCATATATGGTGGGTGGGAAAGTTCTACTCAGAGTTTCGCCCATGAAGGGTGTGATGTGATTTGGGAAGAAGGACAAGTTGAGCCCACAATATATTGGTCCTTTTGAGGTGCTTGAGAGAGTTGGAGAGGTGGCCTACAGACTTGCCTTGACACCTAGTCAATCGGGAGTTCACACAGTGTTTCATGTTTCTATGCTCCGGAAGTATTATGGCGATCTATCACATGTATTGGACTTCACCATGGTGCAGTTGGACGCGGATTTGACTTATGAGGTGGAACCGGTGGCCATTTTGTACCGGCAGGTTAGAAAGTTGAGGTCAAAGAATATAACATCGGTGAAGGTTAATTGGAAAGGTCATCCATTCGAGGAGGCTACTTGGGAGACCAAGCAAGAAATGCAGAGCAGATATCCTCACCTCTTTGAGACTACAGGTATGATTCTAGTCTTGCTCAAGGACAAACGTTTGTTTAAGAGGGGGAGAACGTAATGACCCGGACAATTGTTTTGAGTAATTTATCCTCATTTCCCCTATTTTATGCTTCACATATGTGTATTTATGGTTACGTGACCTGCTGGGGTGGTTGGTTTGGTTTTGAGGAAGTTTTGGATTGAATTGGGACATTTAGTCCCAAGGCTGGATGCTTAAGTTCTAAGAGTTGACTGGAGTTTACCTTTTGGGTAGATGACCCCGAAATGGTGTTTTGATGGTTCCAATAGCTTCTTATGGTGATTTTCGACTTAGGCTCATGTCAGGATTTGAATTTGGAGGTTCCTAGGTTGTTTTGGCTTGAATTGGCGAAAGTTGAAAAGTTGAAAGTTTGGAAAGTTTATAGGTTTGACCGAGAGTTGGCTTTATTGATATCGGGTTTGGATTATGGTTTCAGGAGTTGGAATAGGTCCGTTTTGTCATTTGAGACTTGCATGCAAAATTTGAGGTCATTCCGAGTTGTTGACTCTTGTTCGGCGTAAGTTTTGAATTTGGAAATTTGTATTAGTTCCTTAGGCTTGAATTGAGGTGTGATCCGTGGTTTTGATATTGTTTTGTGTGGTTTGAGGCCTCGAGTAGGTCTGTGTTATAATTTGGGATTATTTGGTGTGATTGGATGGGGTCTCGGGGGCCTCGGGTGTGTTTTGGATCGGTTTCAGACCATTTCACCATGTTTTGGACTGTTGATTACTGAGGTATGGTTTCCTTCTTCATGATCGCGACAAGGAAGTCGCGTTCGCGGAAGGTTGGAGTGGGTTGGGCAGTCGCCCTTCTACGCGTTCACTGTGGGGCTCAGCATTCGCGAAGCAGCTGGGAGCTGGGAGGGGTTTGGCCTACGCGTTCGCATGATTCAGGCCGCGTTCGGGTATGGTGAGGAAGGTTCTTCATCACGTTTGCATTGGTGTAGACGTGAATGCGAAGCTATTTTTTGGGTTGGTGATTTTTTGTCCTTTGCGATCGCGATTAGGGCCACGCGATTGCATTATGTATGCCTGGGCAGATCATTTATGTACTCTATTTTGGGGATTTTTGTTGTTTTATCATATTTTGAGATATATAGCTCAGATTTGGGCAATTTTGGAGGGAATTTTCACGATTTAGATTGGAGTAAGTATTTTTGACTCGGATTTGTTCATTATTCATGATTCTAACCTTGAATTTAGCCTTTGATTGATGAATCTAAGTAAAGAAATTGGGGATTTTAGTTAAAACTTTTCTAAAGAAAAATTGACGATTTGAGGATCGATTTGAGGTCGGATTTTGATGAAACACATATATTTGGACTTGTATCAGAATGGATGTTCGGAACTTGTGAGTTTCATCAGGTTCCGGGGTGCGGGTCTGGGGTTAACTTTTTGGGTTGACTTTGCATAATTGATTCAAGATCTTAGCTTTATTTTTTGAAATTGTTTTCAATGGCTTTTATTGATGATATTAAGTTAATTTGTCTAGATTCGAGTCGTACGGAAGTTGATTCACATGTGAAGGGTTTCTTAGAGTACTGATTTAGATTGCTTGAGGTATGTATCTTACCTAAACTAGGTTGAGGCATTAGTTGGCTGAGTTATTTGTGATAGCTAGGTGCTATGGGTGGTGCACATGTGTGGTTTTGGACATATGTGCTTGCACCGAAGTATTATTCATGCTCGGGGTAGTGCTTAGGCTATGATATTTCTTAAATTGTTTGCAAAGCTTCATGGTGTGATGTTTCTTATATTTGTATCCCTGTTGTGAGCTATTTGAACCATGTTTGTCGCGACCCAAAACGATGGGCTATGATGAGTGCCCGAGTCCTACCTGTCGAACACCCCTAAACATGCGTCAAGATATAAACATGAATTAAGGGTAGGTCATGAATAACATCTGTCAATAAAATGCCGAATTACGTGAATAACATATGTGAGAAAAATATGTCCAAAAGACATATATACATATACATGCGGAATACGGTAGGGCGAGCCGACAAGGCTTCTATAGACAACTATATATCCAAAACTAGAAGCCGATAAGGCCACAAACTATTCAACTATACATGACTGTCTACAGACCTCCAATAGAGTGTACAACTGTATAAAGAATGGTACTGGGCCTCGTCGTACCCATATCTACATACCAAAAACAACGTACCAAAACTAGTAACAACTCCGGATCAAGTGGAGCACACCAATTCTTACTGATCAAAGATCCTAAAAAGGGGGACCGTCAGCCTGTCTACCTGCACCTGCGGGCATAAAACGCAACGTCCCCAGGCAAAAGGGACATCAGTACGAATAATGTAATGAATATGTAAGGCATAAAAATCAGTACATAAAAGACATAGAAGAAACATGGAGTAAAGGAATCCACCTGTAAGTCTAAATAACTTTGTGAATCCTGAAATATTTATAAATTCATGCATGTGCGTATAAATGTCATATCATACATAGGTATATGTGTACATAACATCATCAAGCCTCTGAGGGCATCCCGTCATATCATCTCGGCCTCTGTGGGTGAAATAATCAATATATACCAGCTGATCAGGTGGTGGTGCGTATATAATGTCATAACCTTTTCCCATATCCCATTTACATATAATATACGCGTATATAACGCCATCTGGTCATGGGTCAATGTACATGTATAAATGAATGAAATGCATAAGAAGTACGTTAATAAGATTACTCGGAATGTCATAAGATCAACATGTCTTCGGATAAACTTTATCAACTACGTATTTTTCTGAGACCCATGAACAAAAGATATAATAAGACACTTAGGAAATCAAGAACATAGGCACCCCTAGTGCTTCTATGAATAGTGGCATTTATGAAAGTTGTGCGTTTACTCGTTTCGTTTATATCGTATGGATCATGCCAAAAGGAAAGAAGGGATAGCCTTAACATATGTGAACCGATTCTCTTGACAATCCCTCTAACACACGTTAATCGCGACAAAACACATAACGGCGAGATCAAAGTAGGAACAAATCCGTATGATATTCTTGAGAAAAGTTATACCGGGCTCCCTTAGAATTGCAAATCCCGTTGCTATTGTGTAATATAATCTCGTATGAATTTGCTGAAACTTTCCTCCATTACATTGTAGATATAAGCATCTTCATTTTGTGAATTAGAGAGGTCTTTTATCCTAGTGGGTGTGGCCCCCACTTATGTGATGACTTAGCCATAAAATTCTCTAAATGTGGAAGGAAGTTACATGAATTAAGAGTCATTAATTGGGCTTTGAGTAAGACTCCATTTGCTGCCACGTTGGGAGGCTTATCAAGCTTATCCAAAGCTTCTAATTACTTAATTAATCTCCCACTAAAAGTCAATAATTATCCAATTATCTATATAATTAAGAATTATCTTAAATTACTTAAAATACTAATCACTTTTAACACACTCTATATACCTTACTATCATAGTCATGTGATACCTTGTATGGCACTAGTCCATAAATACCGGGTATTATAGCTCGGACCGTATTTTATCCCAAATTGACAAACTTCAACGAATACTCATTCTTTGATCTGTTTACCCTCTAATCTTCACGACACTTACTTATCGCCTGTTATAAATAGCATAAATGCTTATAACCTCAAAAATAATCTCATTCCCGAGTCTACGTCGATTAACTTACGATGAAATTTTAATGTACGAAATGCGGGATGTAACATCCTTCCCCCCTTAGAAACATTCATCCTCGAATTTTTAACTCCCCGGGATCTATATAAATTTTGGTAGAGTCGCCTTTGTAACAGTACTACTATCAACCCTTCTTGTAGAAAACTCAATAATTCAAGCACGACAATGGCCTCACATGACCTATGAAAATAATTAACACAAGAATCCATACTCGTACTTAAGGTTGTGATGTCTCAGTCAGATCCTCCTCTGGAAGAGGAAACAAGTGAGGATACCTAGATTTCATGTCCTCTTCAGCTTCCCAATCATTTCTTCTACATTTTTGTTTCTCCAAAGTACTTTCACCGAAGCTACGTCTATAGTCCTCAATCTCCGAACCTGTCTATCTAGTATAGAAATTGGAGTTTACCCATATGATAGATGCTCTGTGACCTGAACATCATCAACTGACATGACTTTGGAAGGATCTCCGATACATTTACGGAGCATAGACACATGAAAGACTGGATGTACAGACTCCAAGTCAGAAGGAAAGTCTAAATCATATGCTACCTGGACCACCTTGCGTATGATCTTATATGGTCCAATGTACCGAGAGCTAAGTTTTCCTTTCTTACCGAATCTCATAACGCCTTTCATCGTGATACCTTTAGGAATACCCAGTTGTCAACCTGAAACTCCAAGTCTCATCGTCGATTATCCGCATAAGACTTCTGACGGCTTTGAGCTGCTAATAACCTTTCCTGTATAAGCTTAATCTTCTCGATTTCCTGTTGTACCAGCTCTGGTCCTACTAACTTAGTTTCCCCAACATCAAACCATCCAATAGGCGACCTACACTTTTGTCTATAAAGAGCTTCGTATGGAGCCATCTGAATACTGGAATGATAGCTATTATAATACGTAAACTCAATAACTGACAGATGATCAACCCATCTACCCTTGAAGTCTATCACACAAGCCCTTAACATATCCTCCAGTGTATGAATAGTACGCTTAGCCTGTCCGTCTGTCTGGGGATGAAATGCTGTACTTAGACTTACTTGAGTCCCCAATCCTTTTTGGAAGGACCTCCAGAAATTACCTATAAACTGAGCACCTCTATCCGAGATAATAGATATAGGGACACCATGAAGTCGTACTATCTCCTTAATATAAAGCCTTGCATAATCTTTTGCGGAATATGTAGTCCTAACGGGCAGAAAATGGGCTGATTTTGTAAGTCTATCAACAATCACCCATATAGAATCGAACTTACGCTGGGTACTAGGTAAGCCTTTGATGAAATCCATATTAATTACTTCCCATTTCCAAGTCGGAATCTCTATAGCCTGCAATAATCCACCGGGTTTTCGATGCTCAATCTTAACCTGCTGACAGTTAGGGCACTGAGCAACAAACTCCGCTATATCCTTTTTTATTCCGTCCCACCAATATATCTCCCTGATATCATGATACATCTTTGTTTCTTCTGGATGGATAGAATAACGAGAATAGTGAGTTTCTCCCATAATCTGCCGACGCAGCCCTGCAATATTTGGGACACATAATCGACCTTGATATTTGAGGACTCCATCTCCTGTAATCTCAAATGGTGTCTTCTCCTTTTGAGGGGCTGTATCTCTGTAGTGAGCTAGCGCAGGATCCTCATATTGGCGTTACTTTACTTCAGTTACTAAAGAGGATGTTTCCGTGTCTTAAATAGTAACTCCGGTATAACCCGAGTCCAGTAATCGAACTCTAAGACTAGCTAGCTGATGAATGTCATGGTCTATCCCACTCTTTTCTGGTTGTAAATATGACATGCTACCCAAAGATCTACGGCTGAGGGCATCGACTGCTACATTCGCCTTCCCTGGATGGTATAAAATATCAACGTCGTAGTCTTTCAGTAGCTCCAACCATCTCCTTTGACGTAAATTCAATTTCTTTTGCTTAATGATATACTGAAGGCTCTTATGATTCGTATAGATATCAACATGAATGCCATACAAATAGTGCCTCCACATCTTTAGTGCATGAATCACGGCGGCTAACTATAGATCGTGGGTCGAGTAGTTCTTCTCGTGATTTCTTAGTTGTCTAGAAGCATACGCTACAACCTTACCATGCTGCATTAGTACGCAACCCAATCCAACGCCTGAAGCGTCATAATAGATAGCATAACCATCGATTCCCTCGGGAGTGTTAGCACCGGTGCTGAAGTTAGTCTGTCTTTTAATGCCTGGAAACTCTGTTCGCAAGCATCGGTCCATTGAAACTTAGCTCCCTTCTGAGTCAACTTTGTCAATGGTGCTGAAAGAAAAGAAAATCCATCTACAAATCTCTTGTAATAACCTGCCAAACCGAGAAAGCTACGAACCTCCGTCGGTGTCGTAGGTCTAGGCCAAGCCTTTACTTCCTCAATCTTTTATGTATCGGCCTTGATACCTTCACCTGAAATAATATGCCCAAGGAAAGCTACAAAATTCAACCAGAATTCACATTTAGAGAATTATGCATACAACTTCCCTTTTTGTAGAACTCTGAGCACAATACGCAAATGATCTGCATGCTCAGTCTCTGAACGAGAATAAACCAATATATCATCGATAAATACAATCACGAACAAATCTAGAAAGGGTCTGGACACACGGTTCATCATGTCCATGAATACTGCTGGGGCATTGGTCAAACCGAATGACATAACTCGAAACTCAAAATGGCCATATCTGGTCCTGAATGCTGTCTTCAGAATATCTTTCTCCTTAACCCTTACCTGATGGTACCTAGACCTCAAGTCTACCTTCGAGAAACACTTGGCAACCTGCAAGTGATCAAATAAATCATCAGTCCTCAGGAGCGGGTACTTATTCTTGATCATTACCTTATTCAACTGTTTATAATCAATACATATCCGCAAGGAACCATCTTTCTTCCTCACAAATAACACAGGTGCTCCCCACGGTGAGGTACTAGGTCTGATAAAGCCTTTTTCAAGCAAGTCCCTTAGTTTTTCCTTCAACTCTCTCAGCTCTGCAGGTGCCATTCCATAGGGAGGAATAGATATTGGCTGAGTATCTGGTAATATGTCAATAGCAAACTCAATTTCTCGCTCTGGCGGAAGACCCGAAAGCTCATCAGGAAAAACATCGGGAAACTCATTAACCACAGGGATAAATTGAATGGTTGGTGACTCTACTTTCACATCCTGTACCTGAACCAAGTGATAAATATAGCCCTTTCTGATCATCTTCCTTGCCTTGAGATAGGAAATAAATCTACCTCTCGGCGATGCCGTATTACCTTTCCATTCCAAAACAGGCTCCCCTGGGAATTGGAATTGGACCATCTTTGATCTACAATCAACATTGGCATAACAAGAATCCAACCAATCCATACCCATTATAACATCAAATTCTACCATATCTAACTCAATTAGGTCTGCTACTGTAGGTCGACTATGAACTACTACTGTACAATCTCTATATACCCACCTAGCTATTATTAGATCCCCAACAGGTGTGGACACCTCAAAAGGTTTAACCATCTCAGGTTCTATTCCAAACTTACTAGAAACCAATAGAGTAATATATAATAAGGTGGAACCGGGGTCAATCAATGCATATACATCATATGAGGAGACTGATAATATACCTGTAACTACATCAGGTGACGACTCTTGATTCTGTCGACCTGCTGATGCATAAATGCGGTTATGAGGACTGCTCAAGCTAGATGCTCCACCTCTGCCTCTACCATGATCGAGTAGTGCTTGTGAACCTTGCCTAGGGGGGCGTACTGATGATGACAAACCAACTACAGATCCCGCTGGCTGAACTATGCTTGTACCACCTCTCGTCGGATAACCACCCAACCCCATACGACACTCCCCGACATGTTGCTTATCATATTGAGGGGGTGTGCTAGCCGATGGCTGGGCTAGATACCTCGTGTAGTTTTGTCTCTGACCACCTCGAAACTCACCATAAGGACCCGGAGATCTCGCTCTCTTACTCTGGTCCCTATCATGCTCACGATCGGCCCTCTGCTTTTGCTTACGCTCCTCTACACCCTGAGTGTATGCCTGAATATAAGAAATATCCATGACTGGCTAAAGTGAGACCGACATACAGTCGTTAAGCAGGTGCCGCTCCAACCCCATCATGAACCGATGAACCCGATCTTCCATCTTAGATACAATAGTGAGCATACCTACACAATGAATCAAACTGAAGTCTTGAACACTCATGTTACCTCGCCGAAGGGTCAAGAACCTATCTACTCTGTCCTGTCTAAGCTCTAGTGGCAGATAATGACGAAGAAAAGCCTCTGTAAACTCCTGCCATACCGCTGGAGGGGCATCCTCACCTATGGACAACTCCCAAGACTCTTACCAATTAACTGCAACATCTTGCAGTCTATAGGAAGCTAGCTAAACTGACTCAGTCGCAGTGGCCTTCATTACCCTCAAAGTCCTCTGCATCCTATCAATAAATGCCCGAGGGTCCTCGTTTGGATCTGCTCCAGTGAATACCGGAGGGTCCTAATTAATGAAATCACGAACCCTCTCACTGATGGCCCTATCTGCATGACCAATACCTACTTCCTGACGTCGAGATTATGCGGCTACTAATCGAGTCAATAGCTGAATAGCATCTATCATCTCCTGATCTGGTGCATCTGGCTGAGGAGCTGGATGTACAAGGGCAGGCGTTAGAGCTGGTTCCCCTCGGAGCTCCTCTGGATAGGGTGGGGTATGTGAAGTCTGAGATGGAATCTCACTATGAGACTCTCCCCGAGCCCTGGTAACTCATGGCGCTCGACTAGTAGTTTCGTCAGTCACGGATTTGCCCTTCTGGGCGGTTGTAGCCTTCTTAGGCATCACTGAAAACATAATATATCGTTAGGGAAATGAATCCTTATATCGCACGATCTAAGATAAGAAAGGAGGATAACATCCTATATGTCCTGTAGTCTCCTGTTTATAAATATGGTGCACAACAAACTCATAAACAAGACTATACTAGACACGGTTTATAGACAACCCTAGGACAGAACTGCTCTGATACCACTTTTGTCACGACCCAAACCGATGGGCTATGACGAGTGCCCGAGTCCTACCTATCGAACATCCCTAAACATGTGTCAAGATATAAACATGAATTAAGGGTAGGTCATGAATAATATCTGTCAATAAACTGCTGAATTACGTGAATAACATACATGAGGAAAACATGTCTAAAAGACATATATACATATACATGTGAAATACGGTAGGGCGAGCCGACAAGGCTTCTATAGACAACTACATATCCAAAACTGGAAGCCGACAAGGCCACATACTATCCAACTATACATGACTGTCTACAGACCTCTAATAGAGTGTACAATTGTATAAAGGATGGGACTGGGCCCCGTCGTACCCATATCTACATACCAAAAATAGCGTACCAAAACTAGTAACAGCTCCAGATCAAGTGGAGCACACCAACTCTCGCTGATCAAAGATCCTAAAAAGGGGGACCGTTAGCCTGTCTACCTGCACCTGCGGGCATGAAACGCAATGTCCCCAGGCAAAATGGATGTCAGTACGAATAATGTTCCTAGTATGTAAGGCATGATAATCAAGACATAAAAGACATAGAAGAAACATGGAGTAAAGGAATCCACCTGTAAGTCTAATAACTTTGTGAATCCTGAAATATTTATAAGTTCATGCATGTGCGTATAAATGTCGTATCATACATAGGTATATGTGTACATAACATCATCAAGCCTCTGAGGGCATCCCGTCATATCATCTCGGCCTCTGTGGGAGAAATCATCAACATATACCAACTGATCAGGTGGTGGTCCATATATAACGCCGTAACCTTTTCCATATCCCATATACATATAATATACGCGTATATAATGCCATCTGGTCATGGGTCAATGTACATGTATAAATAAATGAAATACATAAGAAGTACGTTAATAAGATTTCTTGGAATGTCATAAGATCAATATGTCTTCGAATAAACTTTATCAACTACGTATTTTTCTGAGACCCATGAACAAAAGATATAATAAGACCCATAGGGAAATCAAGAACATAGGCACCCCTAGTGCTTCTATGAATAGAGGCATTTATGAAAGTTGTGCGTTTACTCGTTTCGTTTATATCGTATGGATCATGCCAAAAGGAAAGAAGGGATAGCCTTAACATACCTTAAACATACCTTAACCGATTCTCTTGATAATCCCTCTAACACACGTCAATCGCGACAAAACACATAACGGCGAGATCGAAGTAGGGAAAAATCCATATGATATTCTTGAGAAAGGTTATACCGGGCTCTCTTAGAATTGCAAATTCCGTTGCTATTGTGTAATAAAATCTCGTATGAATTTGCTGAAACTTTCCTCCATTACATTGTAGATATAAGCATCTTCATTTTGTGAATTAGAGAGGTCTTTTATCCTAGTGGGTTTGGGCCCCGTTATGTGATGACGTAGCCACAAAATTCTCTAAATGTGCTAGCAAGTTACATGAATTAAGAGTCATTAATTGGTCTTTGAGTAAGACTCCATTTACTGCCACGTTGGGAGGCTTATCAAGCTTATTCAAAGCTTCTAATTACTTAATTAATCTCCCACTAAAAGTCAATAATTACCTAATTATCCATATAATTAAGAATTATCTCAAATTACTTATAACACTAATCACTTCTAATACACTCTATATACCTTACTATCTTGGTCATGTGGTACCTTGTATGACACTAGTCCATAAATACCGGGTATTATAGCGTGGACTGTATTTTATCCCAAATTGACAAACTTCAATGAATACTCATTCTTTGATCTGTTTACCCTCTATCTTCACGGTAATTACTTATCGCCTGTTATAAATAGCATAAATTCTTATAACCTCAAAAATAATCTCATTCCCGAGTCTACGTCGATTAACTTACGACAAAATTTTAACGTACGAAATGCGGTATGTAACCTATTGATACTTTAGTGATGTAATTTCCTGGTTTGAGCTATGATAGCATACTTTGCACATGCATACACCTTAGCATGTCACTTATACCAGTCCAAGAGTATAAAATTTGATATTTATTGATCATGTATATGTATTCTTGTATATCTGCTTTCTGCGTGATATGGATTGGACGGGTAGCACGTGAGTTGTCCGTGGAGAAGGGCGATTATGAACATGTGGCCACGCCGTGCGGATTGTGATTTATAGCATGTGACCACGTCATGGATTATGATTATGAACACAAGACCACACCGTGCCGATTATGATTATGAGCATGTGACCATGCCGTGCGAATTATGATTATGAGCACGTGACCATGCCGTGCGAATTATGATTATGAGCACGTGACCACGCAGTGCGGATTGTGATTATTAGCACCTGACTACGCCATGCGGTTCATATTTTAGCACGTTACTACGCCGTGTAACATGTGGATAAGGATCCATTCCCCTAGGGTCACCCTCTCATGTTTCTCTCTTGATGGTGTACATGCGGTTTGAGGAAAGCTGATCAGTGGTTTGGTTTGGTTATGGAAATTTTTAGGAAAAGCTACCAGTGTTTGATTTGGTTATTGCATTTCATTTTTACTTGAAATTTCCTTGGTTGCTTACCTGATTTATTTATATGTCTTCTTTATATGCTGGGTTGTCGACAGAACAGAGTACGTTAAGTTATCATGTGCACCAAGGTGGTTTTATCTATGATTCAAGATTTGATCATATTATCGTCCTGTACTTGTTAGATTTATGAACTGTACAGAAGATTAGCGAGTATCATTTATAATTCTTGCTTCTATTACCTCGCTGAGGTTAGTTATGGTACTTGCTGAGTACATGGGATCAGTTGTACTCATACTACACTCTGCACTTAATTGTGCAGATTCAGGTGCAGGACCGAACCACAGTAGCTGAGGCTTGTTGCTGAGTTTAGCTTTGTAGAGTCGAGGTAGAGCTGTATCTCGACTACCGTCATGGTGTGTCTTTTTATTTTAGTAATGTTATTTCCATTCAGACAACATAGTTATTTGTATTTCAAACTTGTACCTTAGTTAGAGTGCATGGCTCTGTATTTACCAGTTTTGGGGGATTTATTATATATCGACGCTATTATGTTATGTTGATGGTTTTAGACTTGTATTATTTTCGTCATTCCTGTTTTTCTGATTAGTTATTGTTATGTTTGGCTTGCCTAGCAAGTGTGTTAGGCGCCATCACGACCAATTGGTAGTTTTGGGTTGTTACTGGTTTTTGTGTGATGGATGGGGTTGTGTGCCACAACGTAGATATTATGAATTCTGGTGTTGGTTTTTTTTATATATTCTTTCTATGTTGTTCACGGATATCATTTCTTCCTCATTGATTTGAGCTACTGAAAAGGTTTTGGTTGTGTTATGCGAGAAATGTGATTATTGCTTTTGTTATTTGATCCTTTTACTATTTTTTGCCTTTATTCTTGTCATATTTACTTTTATATCTCTTGCTATTTCTATTACTTATTAACTGTATCGGTTTATATATGGTAGGTATCTTGTCATAGCCTCGTCACTACCTCATCGAGGTTAGGCTCGATACTCACTGAGTACATTGAGTTGATTGTACTCATACTGCACTACTGTACTTTTTGTGCAGATTCAGACATTGGTACTAGCGGAGTCCCGAGAGATGTTTAGCCATTACTAGTTAGGCGACCGAGGTAGAGCTATATACTGGTCCGCAGGACTTAGAGTCACCTTACAATTATCTCCATTACTGTTTATTTTATCATATAGTATTGTCTTTCTTGCAGAATTTGAATTTAGGACTCTTAGTAGCTCATGTACTATGTGACACCAAATCTTGGGGAATGGATTAGACAATGTTTGGTTTTAGACTTATTATGTATTTCTAAGCTTTCACTCTTTATATATATTAATATGTTGGTAACTATTAGCCTTGATTCTTAATATATTGTTAAGTGTTGGTTTGCCTAACAAGCTGTGTTAGACGCCATCACGACCCTTTTGGTTGGAATTTTGGGTCGTGACATGATGTTTGTTGGAATTAACTTATAGTACAAGATGGAGGTGAATTGTTGCCCTTTGTTTATTTTTTATTAATAGGCAACTAGTTTACCAATTAGTCGACTTAGAAACTAGAGATATGTAAAACAGATAAGGATGTAGAATAGAAAATGCAGAGAATCAAATAACACAAGATATTTTATATTGGTTCGAATTTAATATGAATCCTAGTCCAGTCCCCTTAGGTTGCAAGGGTGATCTCTCTTTAAAGCTCATTTGTGTTCTGAGTACAATTTCGTTGGCGGAAATCTTGTACACGCTAACTGATTTCTCATGCTAATAACTCTCGATTATTTTTATACAATGCCTCCCAATATTTCTCTCTTATTTCTCTCTCATTATTACACGGTAATTCAATTTGAAATACAATGTTTGTAAAGAATAGAACAAAGAGCTCGAGGTTGGTCAGAACAAACATTGTGAGCTTGTATGGGAGGCAGTGTCGGTCTCCAGTGGGTTGGTTTGAGCCGGGCGAGGCTAGGCTATTGGGTACAGACTTGGTTCAGGATGCCTTAGCAAAGGTTAAATTGATTCAAGATCGGTTCACACAGCCCAATCTAGATAGAAGAGTTATGCGGGTCGGAGTGTTCGCGACGTTGCATTCATGGTTGGGGAGCGGGTCTTGCTCCGAGTTTCGCTCATGAAGGGTGTTATGAGGTTCGGGAAGAAGGGCAAGTTGAGCCCTAGGTATATCGAACCTTTTGAGATTCTTGAGAGGATTGGAGAGGTGGCCTACAAGCTTGTACTGCCAAATAGTCTAGCTGGAGTTCATCCAGTATTTCATGTTTCTATGCTCTGGAAGTATCACAGTGATTCGTCTCATATGTTAGACTTCAGCTCAGTCCACTTGGACAAGGATTTGTCTTATGTTGAGGAGCCGGTGGCTATCTTGGACCGACAAATCTGGAAGTTCAGGTCAAAGTATATTGCTTTGGTAATGGTTCAATGGAGGGGTCATCCAGTTGAGGAGGCGACCTGGGAGACTGAGCATGACATGCGAAGTCATTATCCTCATCTATTCACCTCTTTAGGTATGTCCTTATGCACGTTTGAGGGCGAACATTTGTTTTAAGAGGGGGAGAATGTAACGACCCGATCGGCCGTTTTGTGTAATTGTGACCTGTTACCCCTTTTATTTCTTCACATATGTGAGTTTATGCTTTTATGACTTGCGAGGTTGATTAGTTTCGTTCCGGGAGGCTTTTAGGTTGATTTGGACACTTGATTCTAGACTTAGAAGCTTTAATTTGAAAATGTTGATCAAACATTGACTTTTGTAAAAACAACCTCGAAACTATGTTTTAGGACACCGATAGCTTCGTATCGTGATTTCGGACTTGGGCGTATGCCCGTAATTTATTTTGGAAGTCCGTAGGTTGATTTGTTTTGATTTGCCGAAATTTGGCAATTTTAAGTTGAAAGGTTTGACTGTCGGTTGAATTTTAGCTATTGAGATCGAAAATTTATTTTGGGACTTGGAATAGGTCTGTTATGGCATTTAGAACTTGTCTGCAAAATTTGGCATCATTCGGAGTTGAATCGATAGGAATCAGACGCGTAGTTGTAATTTTAGAAGTTCTTGAAATTCTGTTTGAAAATCATGTGTTTTAGAGTTCAATTCGTAGTTTTAGATGTTATCTTTGTGTTTTGATTGCGCAAGCGAGTTTGTATGATATTTTTAGACTTGTGTGAATGTTTGGTTTGGAGCCCCAAGGGCTCGAGTGAGTTTTGGATGCTTAACGGAGTGTTGCTGAAAATGTTAGAGTTGCTGGTTTTTGGCAGGCCTCTGATCTCACATTTGCGAGCTTTTTGTTCGCATTTGCCAAGTCAAGCCAAGCCTGCTGGGTTCGCATTTGCGAACCCAGTTTTCGCATTTGCGAAGTCTTCTGGGATGGGCTAGGATCGCAATTGCGATGATTGTGTTGCAATTCCGAGGGCAACAGTGATCGCAAATGCGATCCAACCTTCGCATTTGCGAAGAGGCCCTCAAGCTTTCAATGCCGCAATTGCGAACCCATGCCAAAATTGCGACATCTGCAACTGATCAAATAGTTGGGAGACGGGATTTTTGAGTTCATTCTCTCATTTTTGAACCCTAGACTTGGTAGGAGACGACTTGGATAGGGGATTTTCACCTACAAACCTTGGGTAAGTGATCCTAATCTATTTCTAATCATATTCCATCAACTTATCTTAGATTATAACATCAAAATCATGTGAATCAAAGTAGAAATTTATGAAACTTTGTCAAGTCTTTGAAAAATAAGAAATTAAGTTTTGAGAGTCGATTTGAACTCGGATTTGAAACTAATCACATATATGAACTCGTGGGGTCATGGGTTGACGGAATCTACCATTGTACTCGGGTTTCGACTGGGCTGGTCCCGGGTTGACTTTTGTTGACCTTTTGGGAAATGTGTAAAAATCTTAACTTTATCTATTGTAATTGAATTCCCTAGCATTGTTTGATGTTATTGAGTTGATTTTGGTTAGATTTGAGCCTTGTGGAGGCGGACTTTAAGGGAAAAGCTATTTCCGAGTTGTGAATTGGTATGAGGTAAGTGTCTTGCCTAACTTCGTGTGGGGGAACTACCCCTTAGGATTGGTTGTCATGACCCAAACCGATGGGCCGTGACGAGTGCCCGAGTCCTACCCGTCGAACACCCCTAAGCATACATCTAAGATATAAATATGAAATAGGGGTAGGTCATGCATAACATCTGTCAATAAACTCCTAAATCATGTGAATAACATACGTGAGGAAACATGCCCAAAAGACATATATACATATATATATGAGGAATACGGTAGGGCAGGTCGACAAGCCTGCTATGGACAACTATATATGAAAATAGAAGCCGACAAGTCCACATACTATCCAACTATACATGATTGTCTACAGACCTCTAATAGAGTGTACAATAGTATAAAGGACAGGACTGGGCACCGTCATACCCATATATGTATACAAAATATCGTACCAAAACCCAATAGCAACTCCAGATCAAATGGAGCACACCAACTCTCGCTGACAAGGATCCTAAGAAGGGGGACCATCAGCCTGTCTACCTGCACCTGTGGGCATGAAACGCAGGCCCCCAAGCAATAGGGGTGTTAGTACGAATAATGCACCGAGTATTAAGGCATAAAAATCAGTATATAAAAGACATGAAAGAAACATGGAGTAAAGGACTTAACCTGTGAGTCTGAATAACTCGGTGAATCATGAAACATTTATAATGTCATGCATATGCGTATAAATGTCATATCATGCATAAGTATGTGCGTACATAACATCATCAAGCCTTTAAGGGCATCCCATCATATCATCTCGGCCTCAGTGGGCAAATTCATCAACGTATGCCATATGGTCATGGGTCAATGTACATGTATAAATGAATGCAATGCATAAGAAGTAAGTCAATAAGATCTCTCGGAATGTCATAAGATCAATATGCCTTCAATTAATATCACAAAATAATCTTTATCAACTTAAATATTTTCTGAGACCCATGAATATATGGTATGATAGTAGGACATATAGGGAATAAATAACATAGGCAACCCTAGTACTTCTAAGAATAAAATCATTTGTGAAAGTTACCTGCTTGCTCGTTTCGTTGTATCATATGGATCATGCCAAAAGGAAAGAAGGAATAGCCTTAACATACCTCAAGTCATTAATGAAACTCAACAACAAGCTTATGACAACTAGCGCGCCAACCCTATAACAAAGAAATACATGTACAACTTAGACGGCGCTAGTATATCATGTATCTCAAACGATAACTCGATTCTAAAATAAAACGGGCAGTATTTCCCCTGATTTTACTGCTTCCTCAAGCCAACTATAGGCGAGATACAAACACATTATAATTAGGAACTCAAAAACAACCCAACTACAATTTGGGACCTTTAATACAACAAAAACCCCAAATATACCATAACACACCCAATCACCAAGTTATCAAGTAGCCTGAAACTGCAACGACGAGCGACCAGCCCACTACCCTACCACATCTGGCATTTCTCCACGCCCTTTATACTTCCAAACTCCATAAATCAGCAGCATGAGAGGCCAACACGAGTGGACTACAAAACAGTCCACTAATAGTGGAATAAATCGAACTCACGGCTTCCGATCACCGTCCCGTGAGTTTTAACTATTAGGAAAAAAATTTATCAACCTTATTTGATATTTAAAAGCTTATATATAGAAAGTAGGAATTTTATTAACTATTAAGTATCTTCCAAAACTCAAACTACAAAGAAAAAGAGAGGCGGTATAATGATTCTTACGTCGTAGGGATTGTTCTAATGTTATTGCTTCTTGATTTCATACCCGGGATGTTAATCCTTTTTGAAACCCTTGTAGAAAGCTTAAGGTTAAGTTTTAGGGTCTTATTTTGGTCATGGTCTGTGGAAAAATTAAGAAAGAGACAACATAAGGCATATATATATATATCCACTTTTGAAAAGTCAAATAGGTGCTAGCTTGGCACCCTAGCATTGTCCCATCTTCAAACGCATATATCTTTTTATCTGGATGTCGTATGAATGAACGGTTAAGAGTGTTGGAAACTAAACTCCAAGACCTTCAATTTGGTATATAATATGTCCCAAAAATACCTGATATAGCACATAAAATGTATTTCTCAAAAAGCTTTATTACAAGGCAAATCCTTAGTCAAGTTTTCCTCAAGTTAAATCCGATTTTTCCCAAACCTTATATTTTATATCCAAACATCATATATAGTCATATTATGACTTTAAACTCATTTAAATCATGATTATAAAGTCTCATATTCATTATACGTCACCTTGGGACACACATGGTGAAATAATCTTCCCCCTTTAGAAACATTCATCCTCGAATGTTAAACTCCCAGAGATCTATAGAAATTTTGGTAGAGTCTTCTCTGTAATGGTACTACTACCAACCTGTCACGCAGAAAACCCAACAATACAAAGCCACACAGGGCCACAATTATCAATAACACCAATGGCCTCACACGACCAATGACAGTAACTAACATAAGAACCCAGTATCATATACGTACATAAAGGCTGTGAGGTCTCAGTCCGATCCTCCCCCGGAAGCGGAAACAAGTGAGGATACCTAGACTTCATGTCTTCTTCAGCTTCCAATGTCATTTCCTCCACATTCTTGTTTCTCCAAAGTACTTTAACCGAAGCTACGTCCTTAGTTCTCAATCTTTGAACTTGTCTATCAAGTATAGCAATGGGAGCTTTCTCATATGATAGCTGCTCTGTGACTTGAACATCGTCAACTAGAATGACTCTAGAAGGATCTCCGATACACTTACAGAGCATAGACACATGAAATATTGGATGTACGAACTCCAAGTTGGAAGGCAAGTTTAACTCATATGCTACCTGGCCTACGCTGCGTATGATCTTATATGGTCCAATGTACCGAGGGATAAGCTTTCCTTTCTTACCGAATCTCATAACGCCTTTCATCGATGATACCTTTAGGAATACCCAATCGTCTACCTGAAACTCCAAGTCTCATTATCGATTATCTGCATAGGACTTCTAACGACTCTGAGCTGCTAATAGCCTTTCCCCTATAAGCTTAATATTCTCAACTGCCTGTTGTACCAAATTTGGTCCTACTAACTTAGTTTCCCCAACATCGAACCATCCGATAGGTGACCTACACATTCGTCCGTAAAGAGCTTCGTATGGAGCCATCTGAATGCTGGAATGATAGCTACTATTATATGCGAACTCAATAAGCGGAAGATGATCATCCTAGCTACCCCTGAAGTCTATCACACAAGCCCGTAGAATATCCTCAAGTGTCTGAATAGTACGTGAGGCATGACCGTCTGTCTGGGGATGAAATGCTATACTAAGACTTACCTGAGTCCCCAATTCCTTTTGGAAGGACCTCCAGAAATTAGCTGTAAACTGAGTACCTCTATTTGAGATAATAGATATAGGGACACCATGAAGTCGTACTATCTCCGTAATATAAAACCTTGCATAATCCTCTGATGAATACGTAGTCCTGACAGGCAGAAAATGGGCTGATTTTATAAGTCTATCAACAATCACCCATATAGAATCGAACTTACACTGGGTACGAGGTAAGCCTGAGATGAAATCCATATTAATTACTTCCCATTTCCAAGTCGGAATCTTTATAGCCTGCAATAATCCACCGGATTTTTGATGCTCAATCTTAACCTGCTGATAGTTAGGGCACTGAGCAACAAACTCCGCTATATCCTTTTTCATTCCGTCCCACCAATATATCTCCCTGATATCATGATACATCTCCGTCGCTCCTGGATGAACAGAATAACGAGAATAGTGAGTTTTTCCCATAACCTGCTGGCGCAACCCTGCCACATTAGGAACACATAATCGACCTTGATATCTGAGGACTCCATCTCCTGTAATCTCAAATGGTGTCTTCTCCTTTTGAGGGGCTGTATCTCTGTAGTGAGCTAGCACAAGATCCTCATACTGGCGTTACTTCACTTCAGTTACTAAAGAGGATGTTTCCGTGTCTTAAATAGTAACTCTGGTATAACCTGAATCCAGTAATCGAACTCCAAGACTAGCTAGATGATAAATGTCATTGGCTATCTCACTCTTCTCTAGATGTAAATATAATAGGATACCCATAGATCTACGGCTGAGGGCATCGGCTACTACATTCGCCTTCCCTGGATGGTATAAAATATCAATATCATAGTCTTTCAGTAGCTCCAACCATTGCCTCTAACGTTAATTCAATTCCTTTTGTTTGAAGACA